>NW_011499918.1:298217-453085 GCF_000495115.2 Populus euphratica
AAAACTGCATATATTCCTTGGCCCCAATTGCAGACCAGAACTCATTGCTTCTGAAGTGATAAAATTGAGCTCCTTTTATCTCTTCCCACGTGATATCAAGTGTTAGTCTATCACAGAAATCTGATGGCATGGTGGCTATTTATTTATTCCACCAATGAGATTGTAAAACTCACATAACAATAAATTCTCACTGCTATGCAAGGAACGAGGAAAACAGGCGGAAAAGCACTCCCAGAGGAGATAGCAGTAAAGTTTATTCATTATCCACCATAATTTTTCATGAGAGTTCAAGTTGTTGGGAAAAAAAAAAAAAGAAGTGAGAAGGGAACCAGAAAATGGAACAAACAAGATACTAGATATGCACAAACATTACAACGCAAACCCGAGCAAGCCAAACTTGTGCTCAAAGTTCAGTGTTCTGGATTCAAAATGGCATATTGGACAGTGTAGAAGTGCATTCTCAGTGAGATTGTTTTGGTTCTAATAAACTCTCAAGTAATAGTTCTGCTCTCACCTTCAGAATTAATAGAGGCTCGGTGCAGGCGGAGTTCCACTTCTCATCATTGCACAGAATTCTTCGTAGTTGATTCTCCCATCCTGTTCATTTCCATGATATTATTATTAACCAAAACTGTTATTATAATACAAGTTACAAAAGTTCGAACTATGACGACCACTTACATTATCTGCATCCACCTCAGCAATTATTTCCTTAATGCTGGATTCATCTCCCATTCCGTACTCCTTCATTGCCAACTCTAATTCATCCCTTGTTATATACCTGTCATGAAATTTATAACAATGAACTTTTCTTGATTCATCTACAACACTGCCTTAAATAAGGCTGCAAAAGCATAGGTTCCTGGCACTGGCAGAATCTAATTTGCCCCGTGTAATCATAGAATAGATAAGCCTTAATAGAGTTCCTTTGACATGTATAAAAAATTATCAGTAATCACTTTTAATTACAAGCTACAAGGGAGAAAGCACGAATGACACTCATTTTCGCATTCTACTAGTTGAAACTGATCTAACACCAGAAACATATAAAATCAATGATTCCCAAACAAGAAATGTGGCTATTTTGAACAAGGGGAATGAGAACTCACCCACTGCTGTCCTTATCAAAGTACTGAAATGCTTTGTACAGGTGCTCCTCTCTTTCCAACTTATATCTATGCATAGTGGCGGAGATAAACTCAATGTAGTCAATACTTCCATTTCCATCCACATCAGCCTGAATGCATTCAGGCTATATGAGAAAGAGGTACCAGACATAATCAGAAAATTCAGTGGTGTTAGGTCCCTCTATTACTTACAGCTTCCATGAGGTTCTCGACTTCAGCTTCAGAGAGCTTTGACCCAAGTCGAGCCAGACCTGTCTTCAGCTCTTCATAGGTGATGGTTCCACTCTTGTCGGTGTCCATGTTTGTGAACATTGCTTTAAGACCTTTAATTTCTTCTTCAGAAAGATTTTCAGCAATGACCTATGGGATTTCCAAAGTATAAAATGTTATGAACAGAAGACCAAAAACAATCCAATATTCCCATGTGGACTCTTATCACTCAGAACTTGGAAAATATATCTTAAAATTTCTGCTGCCAGTAAGAAACAAAAAACACCTTGCACTTTTTTCAACTTTGGAAACAATTGCAGGATGGTAGTCCGTTAAATGTGTCCAATCTTGGGAAATGGTTGTCATGCATTTTTACATCGGAAATACAATAAGAACATTTTAAAGTCAAGAGAAAGAAAAAGGGCTAGAAAACTTTCATTTAACCATTTCTGTTAGCACCTATAGTTTATATGTTATCCAATCCCATTGAAATATGCAAATAAATATACTATGAGGGAGAAAGTATGTACTGTGCCTAGGGTCTCCAACTCTGAAACTCTCTCTAAACAGAAAATCAGATGCAAAGGCCCAAGGCATTGGGTGACACCTGTTGTGTCAATAGGTGTTTAATAACTACATAAGCAGAAGATATGAACTGTCCATTAAATGTGTCCAATCTTGGCAAATGGTTGTCAAGCATTTTTACACCGGAAATACAACATGAACATTTTTAAGTCAAGAAAGAAAACGGACTAGAAAACTTTCATTTAACCATTTCTGTTACCACCTATAGTTTATATGTTATCCAATCCCATTGAAATATACAAATAAATATACTATGAGGGAGAAAGTATGTCCTGTGCCTAGGATCTCCAAATCTGAACTCTCTAAACAGAAAATCAGATGTAAAGGCCCAAGGCATTGGGTGACAGCTGTTGTGTCAATAGGTGGTTAATAACTACATAAGCAGAAGATATGAACATATACACATGCCGAACGCTGCTAGATGAAATGCCAAAAGCTACAATAACTCTTCTTGATATATTTAAATAGTTTTTGCAAAAATAACTTGTACATACAATCAACAAAGTTCATTCAACCATAGCACTTGTAGACACATAAGCAAATACTTTATAGAGGACAACCAAGAATCACAACACGGATCTTCAGAAAGAATCATAAGAACAATAAGGGCATTTCAGATAAATTATAATTTTACCTTCAAAGCAAGCTTCATCAGCTTATTCATTGCCCTGAATTGTTTCATTCTAGAGAGAACAGCACTGTCTATCGGTCTGTCAGCACCTCCATCCTTAATCCATGGATGCTCTAACCACACATATTAATTGATGCAAGGCACAAAAGCATGCAAGTGCAGCGCAAAAGTCAGATGTGATACCAGAAACTAACCAAAAAATAAAGCGTCTTACCAAGAACTTGTGCAGAAGTGATTCGCTTGTTAGGATCCTGAGTCAACATCCTCCTGACCAGGTCTTTTGCAGTGTTCGTTATCGAAGGCCATGGTTGATTTTCAAAGTCAATGTCTCCTTGTAGAATGGCATCAAATATTCCCCTTTCATTTTGAAATATCCCCCTTTCATTTTCTACAACACAAATTGAGTAAATTAAATTAATCCACAGTGGAAATCCTTTCATTTTCTACAACACAAATTTAGTAAATTAAATTAATCCACAGTGGAAATCTAGAGCAATTTACAAGAGAGACTTTTTAAACAAATAACATTTGGCCAAAACTTGTTTTTACCAGCCCAAAAAGGAGGTACACCACTGAGTAGAATATACAAGATAACTCCCGCACTCCAAATGTCTATTTCCTTTCCATAACTGCGCCGCAATACCTCAGGAGCAACATAATATGCACTACCAACTATATCACGGTAAACTTTCCCTGCAATATGTTTTGGAAAAGCTCAGTCAACATAATAATTCGTGGTCAATTTAATGTTTATAAGAACAAATTGATACAATCCGAAAACATGAATGGAGTTCCAAAAGACTAGCAAAGGTAGAAATTTGAAGATAACTGAGACAGAAAGATCATACAAACAAGTAAAATGAATGGAAGAACTGGTGTAATTTGTTGTCAATTGCTAGTGCCACAACAGCTTATCACATTTCTTAATATTTGTCCACCCTGCTCTATTTATGCACCTTATCTTCTCAACTTAGATGAGTCATACAAGGTTAAATGAAGAAATGGAAAAAGATCACTAGGCATTTATTGATTGCCCAAGTCCACCAAAACCTCGTTCTGAGAATACCTGATCCCACTACAACCTCAAAATGCTCTCTTAATGAACCTCTTGAGAAATGTAGTGTATCTAACTTCTTTTAATGCTACTGAAGCTAGCCTCACTAGGATTACTCATGTCATAGACACAAGCAGAACCCCTTCATAATTATCAACATGCAAAATAAGGTTGAATCTACTATTCTCAAATAGAAATCAGCAGGGGATAGCTTTACCAGAAATAAACTGACCTGTAAACCTAACTGCTAGCCAGATAAAAAAGAAAGAGGAGGAAAACAAGTGTTTTCCACTCTATACTTTTTAAATATCAGCTGAAAAAAGTAAAATGAACAGAAGACCAAATATAACTTCTCGTCAACAGCTGGCAGGAAACAGCCCGTCACATTTCCAGAAATCTATCCATCCTTCTCTATTTACATACGTTGCATTTTCCTCAACGTAGCTTAATCCATGGAGTTCAAAAAATAGTAAAAGACAAGGGTCATTTGCTAGTTTGTCTAATCTCACCACTGAGCTCAAAACGTCTTCTAATGAACAAAAGGTGCCGTTACAGTATCTGAAAAAATTTCTTGAAAGACATTGTTTAGAGCACCTTTTATGGCTAATCAAGCTAGCCTCTCTAGGCTTTTACCCATAATAATACTCAGAGGCAGAATCGCATCAAAATTAATAACATACAGAAAGTAGGTCAGGTCTGCTATTCGCAAATAGAAATTCAGTCGGAGGCTGGCTCCACCAAAAATAAATTGAATTGCATACCAAATCCGTGAGCTAGATCAACTGCAAAGACAGAAAAACAAGAGTATTCTTTCTTACAAGAAAAACAAGAAAAGGTACACAATCCAGCAAATAGGATATATCAACTGACCCAATTCTCTGTTTTGTAGTTGCTCATTCTAATAGAAAATATCCAATTCTATCACTTAACACCAAATTCAACTCCTCTTTTCTACTTCTCGAACAACTCCAACAATGTTATGCAGAAAAATTCTGAAATTCACAAATTCGAAACCAGAATTTGAACAACTCCAACATTGTTATGCAGAAAAATTCTGAAATTCACAAAACTAAAAGCACAAACCTTATACAACACATCAGGTTTTAACACAATTCTCAAACAACTCAGCGTAACGCAACATCACGTATATTACATGACCATTAACTGAACTAAAATGGAAAGCATAAAGGATTTGAGAAATTAACCTTCCTCAATAAACACAGACAGTCCAAAATCAGTTGCCTTCAGAGAAGCACCCTCATCTTTACTAGACAGCAAGAAATTCTCAGGTTTGAGATCTCTATGCATAACACCCATAAAATGACAAGCATGAACCACATTCACTATCTCCCTGAAAATCTTAGCAGCATCTCTCTCTGAATAATGCCCTTTTGCAATAATCCTATCAAAAAGCTCCCCGCCTGCACAAAGCTCCATAACAAGATGCACAGATTGCCTATCCTCATAAACCCCTCTAAATTCCACAGTATTTGGCTGCCCTGACAAGTGTTGCATGATATTAACCTCTCTTTTAATATCATCTCTATCATTCTTATTCACCAACTTCCTCCGCAAAATTGACTTGCAAGCATAACTATGACCAGTAGCATTCTCTGTGCACAAATAAGTAATACCAAACTGACCTCTACCCAACTCTTTACCAAGTGTATAGAGTTGCTTGATGTCTTCAAAAGGTTTTCCTAGCATAGTATCAACCTTTGGAACTGGCCCTGTTGGGGTTTGTTGCTGTGTCTGTTGAGGTCTTCGAGGTGGGATTTGTGTCTGAATTTGAGGGGCTACGGCCTTTTGTTGGCTTTGATGATATTGAGGTTGTTGTTGCCTAGAATAACCAGTTGTTGATGGTCTATAAGTACAACCATTAACATCTGGTCTTGGAGCTTTTTCTTTGCTACTAAAACAACCCATCTCAAGATTTGAAACTTTTTCCAAGAAATGGTGTTAAAGATTGACACTTTGGATAAAAAAGTAGTCAAGATTTAAACTTCGTGAGAATTTGAGCAAAACCCAGATCAAGTTTTTGGGTTTTGAAGGCTGAATCTTCAGAGAGACTCAACGTATATTAACGTGTTTTCTTGTAAGTTCTCTTCAAGGCTACTATAAATGAGAGTCTTTCAATAATTTTGTGTTTATATCATATCAGGTTAGATAGAAAGGCTGGACCCCTAAAGAAAGAGGAATTTAGGGAGGTCTATCGGTATAATTAATATTATTATTTAATTTAATTTTAAATATTTTAGATTTTACACTTTATTCAAGTGATTGTATTTTGGAGCATTAAACATGAGATATTTTCATTTTAAAAAATAAGATGTTTTTAGTTTAGTGTTTTATTTTTTTGGCTGGTGAGAAAAAAAATTAACGGCTTAGAGTTTTCTCTATATAGTTATTTTTAAATTATAAAATTATGTGTAATAACAAAAAAAGTTTTACGAAGATTTCTACTAACACAATTAAGATTTAATATAATAAATTTATAAATTACTTTTATGGTAAGTAAATCATTTTTGTAATATAATAGAAGTAATAAGGTTCATGTATGCAAAATTTATGTTTTTGTAGAATTTTTCTTTTGTTTAGAAATAATGTAGGTGTAAATCATTTTTTTTCTTTTGGTGAGAAAAAAATTAATATTTTTTTTTATGATTTTGAAATAATAATATAAAAAATAAAAATAAATCTAAAAAAACATATATTTTTAGTTAAAAACTATTTGTAAAAATAATCATTTATCACATGAACAATCACAAAAGCTAGCAAGTCTCATCCCAAATTCCAAAGGGAAAGGTTGATTTACTTGGAAGATTAGGAGATCAATCACTTCACGTCAGGCAAAAAGATTACAAAGGGTAAAGTGAAAGAATAAAGAAGAAGAAAAAATGAATATAAATCCATATATCTAATTATTTAACTAATAAAAAAAGAGCAAATGATTGAATCAAATCTGTCGTGCAAATCAGAAATCAGGAAGGATAAGATGGGTCGTTATTTCATTTCTTAATCAAATGAAAGTATCTCTTAACAAATTGATTAATTTGTCATAAACATGCATAGATCTTGGATTGTTTCTTAATACTGCCATAAAAATTCCTTCATAAATGAAAGTTAATGTTCAAGCTTTAAATAGTAGACACTATTTTTAAATTGGAAAGAAAATGTACAATTTTAACAAATGAAAATGTATATAATAAACTTAATTGTCTAAATATTGGTTCAAGATTTGAACGCTGGAGATCATAGTGATATGCCTCCCTTGAATCTTGATGTTTAAATCCCCACTCATCTGAAATATTATAATAAAGATTCAAGTTATAAGAGTTAAGCTATCACTTTTGAACTCTTGAACCAATATTAAATTGTTTTGTTTTTTTAGTGGTTAAGATAGGTTGTGTTTACTTTACAGTGTCCATCTTTAGTTGTCTTATTTATATATTATATATTAAAAAAAAAAACTATGAAAAGTTAGGAAAACTTGTTAACTAAATAAAAAGCAAGAGCCTTGTTTGGCTTATCTTAAAAATAATAAAAGGAATAAACGTAAAATATTAGGTGAACCAATCAAGACTCATGTGTTTTTAGAGAATTTGAAAAACATATAATTACTTGTTTTCAGTTTTTTTCAAAGGATTGAAGAGTTAGAAAGCAAACGTATATATAAAAAAAATATACATTAAATATTAAAAAAACAAAGTAGCATAAGACAGGCAAGTTCATCCCGAGATTAACGTTTGAGTGTGATTTTCTTATAAAACTCAAATTAATTGCTATCCAAGTAGAGTTGCGTGTGGAGAATATATATAACAAAAGATGAAATCCCAATCATCGACATCGCAGTATTCTAGCCTACCTAGTATGCTTTCCTGTCCGTCATTGTCCATCTCTCTCACCAAACACCACAAGTCAGTGGCTAGCAAGGAAACTACCGCTTGTCTTATATTTGCTAACATGATTGAGAAATTCATGGCCTAATCCCCTCCACTTCTTTCTCTCTTTTTCTTTATTTTTTTTTTTGTTAGAATTGAAGAAATAGAAGAGATATATATATATATATAAAATATATATTTGGTTAAAAAGATAAAACAAAAGCATAAAATAAATTTGTATATGGAATAATTTTAAAATAAAAAAGCATGAAAATATATCTCATGTGTTTCTATTATCTCATCTAGAGGATGTAACTAAAGACAGTCTGAAAAGGCAAGAAGGAAACATGCAGCCAGTTTGTTGCTTCTTTTGCACAGTAACTGATGGAGAGGATTCCAGTCCAAAAGATAAGAATATGCATTTTATAATCCTAATCCCATCATTACAAGGAAGACTCAAGGTTAGTTATTTTTATGTGCTTCCTCACAACGTGTGGACCATAATTGCATTTCGTCCACTCATTTTTGTGCCCTTATGGGACTTGTGATTATTCTTTTTTGTTCTCAACTGGATGTCGACAACCGATTATTTTGATTTTTTCTTAAAAATATGATCACACAAGAGGCATGCTCATTTAGATTAATCTGCTGAACTAATCATTTAAATGATAAAATCATGATAATTAAAAAAAAAATACAAAATTTATTTTAAAAAATTCAATATCAAATCATGAAATTAAAATATAAAAAATTAACATGTATGAACTTTTTAAATTTATTATCTAAATCATTAGATCAGGAGTACCACATTTGAAAAAACCATGACTTTTAATTTTCTATTAATAAAATATTAAAATATGAAATTAAAAAAAAAATTATATAAAAAGATTTAAAATGAAAAAAATAATTAAAAAAATAAAAATCAAAGTAGAAATAAAAATAACTTGAAAAGTGAAATTGAAAATAAATCAAGGGATTTTGAAATCTAAATGAATAATGTTTTTTGAAGCTATTTTAACTTTTGTTAATTTGCTGTAAATATTAATACAGGAACACATAATATTCCTTGCAATGTTATCATATGTTAGAGCTCATTTCCAAGCATCGATATAGTCAAAGTAATTGTAAGTTTTGAGAAAAATGTTAGTAGTTAGCAATAAATTTATAGGTGTGGATATTATGGCATCATTCATCAAGAGTAATGATTCCTTTAACCATGAACTTAAACTTAGAAGAAGCCCAATCTTCTTCATTTCTAGGAACTTGGTGGAGAAATATTGATCCTGCCTCTAATATTATCTCTCAGTAATAGATAGCTCTCTTTTCATCGTGCAATGAGATAAAGTGCTATGATAAAAGCAATATAGTCACCTCTTGTAGAGTTGAAGAATGAACCAAAGCTCTTTCAATCTCACAAATGTTAAAAATATTTTGTGGAGTGAAGTATATATTTTTCTTATCACTGGTAGGAGGAAGGGATAGATCATAAGTTTTTTTGGACAATTTAAAGTATTTTTCTTATTAGAAAAGACTGTAGGTGTTTCTCCAATATAGTTCTTTGCCTTTAGTTTGCAATCCCTGCAATAATTGTCTGGTTTGAAAACTAAGAAGACATTTATTTTCTCATTTGATATAACCTATAGCATAATCAACTACAGATAGAATTCCTTGCCATCTAGCAAATATTTGTTTAGAGACAATATTATTTACATCCTTTATTAGAATTTCTTTTGCATATTTGCAATCAATTCTCAAAAAGAATTTTTATAATTACCGATGAAATTTTTTGTTTGTATTTATATTATTATTTTGTTGGCAATTAATTTACCGAAGGAATAAAAAAAATGCTCTATCGGTGAATTTTTTGTTGATAATTTTTTATCCATCATTAAGTTTCTTGATAATAAAAAATATTATTACCGATAAATTTACTGATGAAAAAAAAACACAAAAAAATTATCAGCTTCATTTTGTTAGTATTTTCTTTGAAAAAATACTTTATATAATTCCGTTAGAGATTGTTTAAAAATATATTTTTTAAATCTATTTTAAAAAACCATAAAATAATTAAATTATTATAAATCAACACTATAATACTCAGAACTGAGTTGCTTGAAAAAAAAAAAGAAAAACAATTTAAAAAAATTTGCAACAAATAAATAACATAAAAAAATAAATTCAACTTAAAAAAATTCATATGAAAAAAACAAAGTTGTGATTGCTAAAAATTTAAAAATATTATAAATAAATCAACTAAAAATTGATCTTATATGAAAAAAATATTCTACAATAACATTAATACAATTACTAAGAATAGAAAATTTTAAAAATAAAATGAAAAAAATAAGATGAAAAAATATTACCTTAATATAGCTACGAGTGAAGCTAAGAAGAGAAAAAAAAGAAAGGAGAAGAATGCATACTTGAACATGAAGGAGAAGAGAAGAGAAGAGAAAGAAAGGGATATTGATGTTTTTTATATAAAAGGAAGAAGAAGAAGAAGAAAGGAGGCTCGTTTGTTATGAAATGAGAGATTCTAAGTTTTTTATTAGAATGTTTTATCGATGGTTTTACTGATAGATAATTAAATATTAATATTTTTAATCATTTTGTTGGTAATTTTGTTTATAATATTTAATTTAAATTTTGAATTCAATAATTTTTTTCCAAAAACCATCAAATAGCACCAACAACTTTTTAATTCATTAGTGATTTTATCTATGAAAAAAATAATTAACAATGCAATTAGAAAATAAAAAATTTTAGAGCTATTTCTAAAATACTAATAGAATTTTTTATTGATGATTTTTGTAGCACGTGTGTGACGTTGCAATGATCTTCCACTGTCGTATATCTGGAAATCAGGAAATGGAAATGAAAAAGACAAGGAATTCTTATCTTTACTTAGTGGAATGATGAAATGAGAGTCGTCATCTAGTATTTTGATCACTAGGAACCCTAATTGGTCTAAAAAATTTGGTATGAGGAGTGGTTGTATAAGGAAAGGTATTAGCACCCTAAATATGTATTACCTAAGGTAACCTGCATTGTTTAATTGTCTAATAAAAGATAAGGTATGGTTGTGTTTTCTAGTTATTGGTTCGTTTAAAGTTTAAGAAAAGTTCTTCTCGATAAGGAGATATTTATTTTATCGTGTAAAAACTTAACCATTCTAATATCTATAAAAAAACCTCTTTAGTATCGAGATATATTTTACGTATAAATTTATAATCCTAGATATTAAAAAAATTTAGGTATTTTTGAAATATTGGACAAGTTCTCATGATTTTAATAAACTGATTATTAAAAATCAAAGTGCATGCTAAAACATATATTTTTTTAAAAAAATTATTGTATGAAAATACCATATGATTTTTGTTTTTCTATCTTTGACAGACTTGGTCATATACATGAAAATAAGATATATTTTTTTATTTTATAATTTTTTTTGCTATGTTTCGAAGAAAACTAAGTATTTTAATATTGGATTTATATCTTTATAATATAAAAATACAAATCAATATTAAGCAAAGTTGAAAAAAAAATAAGTTGGAAAATCACACATTTTAAAAGGATTTGTTTTGAAATTTGTTTTTGACTGAACCATACCTGGCCCAACCATTTTGGTTAGGGGCGGCGCAGTCTAGCCCAATAAATAATGGAGAGTGGATTAATTTACTTTCTACTATTCACTTTACAGAATAATTGAGACGGGAAAATGAAACCAAAAAAGAAGTAGAGGGGGAGGTTGACCTACAATAGCTCATAGTGGCGTTGCAAATACAAATTAAGGAGTTGCGTGGCCGATGGTTCTTCTTTCTTTCTCTATGTTTTCTGTATTTCTTGTTCACTCTGCTTCTATTCTACTGTATCTTTGTTTCTTCTTCTATTTCTAATGATGATGGTGTTGTTGTTAATGGTGGTTGAGATGGCAGTGTTGCGGACTATAGACGATGACATTGCAATGGTTCTTCTGGTGAATGAGGTGTTTGTGCATAAGGAGCTGCTTTTTCCAGCTAGTGATTCTTTATATCTTCTCTATGCACATTCCTCTACCATTTTTTCTCTTCTCCCGTGTCTCTATTTCTCTCATTTCCTTTGTTCTTTCTCTTTTTAGTCCTCTCAAAATGTTATTGCGTCTCTGTTTTCAAAACAATCTTCTCTCTCTGATCCTCTCAAAATGTTATTACGTCTCTGTTTTCAAAACAATCTTCCCTCTCTCTTCGTCCATCCTCCTTTCCAAAACTCCCCCTTCTATTCAATCATTTTTGTTTGGTATTTATAAGCATGAGGAGAGGGAGCCACCCTACGTTGTTTAGTCATGAGGACAACGTAAGGTGGCTGAGGCGGTTTCTATGCAGCCACTTGCAAGGCATGGCTCCCTTGCCCCTTCAATAATAGTGGTAGGGCGTGGGGCATGGGTTGTGTCAGTTTCTTACAGTTGGTGAAGGAGAGAGAGTGGAGAGAAAAGCAAGAAATGTTTTTTGAAAAATAGCTTTTCCTTCCCCTATTGCACATCCAGGGAAAGAGGAATAATGCGATTCAAAATGACACTGTTTTATGATTTTGTCTTCTTTTTTTTTTTGTAAAAAAATTAAGGAATAACCTAAAAATGAGTTATGAAAATTTTATTTGTAATTGACATGATAAACAATGTTAACAGTTTACTAATGATTTTACTAATAGAATTAAGTTTTTATGTAATTCAACTGGTATAAATGATATGTCATCATATTTTTTAGCTTTGTTTTATTTTTTTTCCACTATAATTCCTACAATATATACCAAAGAAATATTTTCATCTGTAAAATTTAATATAATTTACCAATAAAAATATTTTATTAATATTATTATTTGTATTTATTATTTTTCTAGTAGTGGAATGAATACCAAACATTTATAGTTCAAAAGAAGTTTTGGCAAACCTTGTTTTTTGAAGTAGCTTGGAGAATTTGGCTTACACTTAATCAAGTTGTTTTTAACGCCAAAACAATGGATTGAGATGAAGTCTTTGATTTGATTTTTCATTGTTTGTCTTGTTGGATAAAGGTTAGCAAGCCTAATTTTTCATATACAGAAATTAATCTCATTTATAATACTGAAGGCATTTATCTCAAGACAAACATAGATAGAAAGCGCGCAAAGAATGAAGTTTAGATTTTTTATGTTACAAATATACTATAATTAAACTTGTTTCCCTTCCTTCTTTTTTTAGTTTTCTTTAAATTCATTGTATTTCTCATAATATAAACGACTATTTTATTAATAAATCAATCAATTATTATATATAAAAAATCTATTTACATGTGAAGAGGTCAAATACTATTTGAGATTATGAATGATTATGGTTTGTAAGTTTTATGTTGGAAAAGAAGGATAGGATGTATTGGCTATTTTATAGAACAAATATAAGAACAAAGCTAAAAACAAAACAAAAAATGAAATAAATGATATTTTATCTTTTTATATTTTTTTTATGTTTCTAATTACAATTTTATTTACAGATTTCAAATTGTAGATAATCAATGAATTAAATTATTCAAAGGAAATCATAATCTAATAAGTAATTTAATATTCTAATTAAACAAGATTCTAATATACTAGTCTATTTTATATTCTTTTTCATCAATAATTTCTATATTAACTACAATGCCTTCTTTAACTAATATTATAATTCTTATAATTTCTAAATTTTATTAATTTAAATTCTAATTGACATTATATTTTAATATTTTATCTGTTGGGTGTACTTCCAAAAAGAATTAACAGTTCCTTTATTACTTTGATTTCTAAAGTGGTAGGTTCTTGCGATCTGAAAGACTTTAGACCGATAACTCTTAATGTATCTCTTTATAAGGTTACTTTCAAGGTCCTCGCTGCAGGGCTGAAAGATGTCATGCATGAATTTGTTCGGCAAAACCAAAATGAATTCATCAAAGGTAGGAAAATCATGGATAATGTGTTAATTGCTAATGAACTTATTTGTCACCTTACGAGAAAGAAGCAAAAAGGACCAGCAGGGTTGTGGCTGTTGGGGCAGCTTTTCTTTTTTCGAATTCAAGTTCGAGTTATAATAGGAGTGGCGTTAAAGAGTTGTTTTTTTTTTATATTTTTATTGGGTTTTTTTTTGTGTGGTATGCTTGTCATTTTCATAATATTTTATCTGTTACCTGCTTATCAGGTTTGTAGAATATTCAATGAATTATAAAATTAATTATGATGCACCATGTTAATTAAAAAAAAAAAGTAAAAAGAATATCTTTTGAAGTAGATTTTCACAGGGCTTTTGACTCTGTTATATTGTTCTATTTGGATGAGATATTGGCATGTACGTTCTACTACTGCTAGAGTTGCAATTCTTGTGATGTCATTTTAATTTTTTTTGTAATAAAAAGTACAGAATTCAGATCAACTAACCGACCATTTAATTGACTCGTTCATCCTACAGCATAATCTTTGTACTGGGTGAAAGGCTTAAGTACTATAACTATGCAAAAGCAGTAATAAGATTAGAATCACTCGAAGTCCCTCCTGTAAAGCTCCCTCACCCGCGCTCCGACAAAGATTCAATCAGAAGTAGTTATATAGATGCTACGGCTTAATTTTTTATAAAAACATATATTAAAATATTAAATTTTTTTATAAAATGATAATTAAAAACTTTAGATTTAGTTATTTGACTTAAAAATAATATTTATAATATTAATAAAAAAACCAATAAAAAAAACTAATAAAAAAAATCTAAATTAATTAGGTTATCTTTTCAAACTAGTTTAATCCGTTAAATTTAGAATTCACATAATAAAAATATGATAATTAAATAAAAAAAATTACATTAATAAATTAAACTAAATTAAAAAAATTAATTTAAAAAAAAGCAAAAATTCAAAGTAATCTGTCAAACTCGAGATCCATATCATAAAAATATAATAACTAAATAAAATATTAATATTAAAAAAACCTATAACGACATAAAAAAATAGAAAATAGAAAAAAAAACAAAAAAATAAATAGCTATACGCTATTATTATTTTATTATTATAATTATAATATATAAGTTCAACAAAAATAAAAACATGGGAACATACCTTTTAGAGTATTGTTAATATTAGTATGTTTAAAAATATAATTATTTTTTTATTTTTAATATCAGCATATCAAAATATTCTAAAAATATTAATTTAAAATAAAAAAATTTAAAATAATATGCTGATATTAGAAATATTTTTTAAAAAATAAAAAAATAAAAACAGGATATAAATGCATTAATTGCTTTGTTCGATGGTGTCATAATAATACTATAAATGCTTTGGCTGCTTTGTTGGATGTTGTCATATCTCTTCATTGACAGGATGTTATCAGCCAATTACTACAGTTATCAAAAGACTGCCAGGAGTGATAAATAGGGAGCGGGAAGTAATGAATTAGTGGTTGGATCATATAATTTATATTTACATTTATATTCAAGATTTACTCATGTCCACTTCGGTTTAATAAGATGTTCCACAGACAGTTAAAGAGTGACAGTGAGTGGGTGGCAAGCTCAGTCCAATTTCAGAGAAGAAACAAACAGAAAATGATAGATTTCATTGTAATTTATATTTACATTTATATTCACATGTCCACTTCGGTTTGATATGATGCTCCACAGACAATTAAAGAGTGACAGTGAGTGGGTGGCTAGCTCAGACCTCATTCAAAGAAGAAAGAAACAGAAAATGATAGATTTCAAGGAAAAGTTACTGAAAATAAAGAAATAGATGAGTAGGAAACGATGATGATGACGGTGGATGGACTCAAATCTTTTCCATTTTATTTTATCTCGTTTGCCTTGCATGTCATTGATATTATAGTATTAAATTAATGACCAATTTTATAAGATTAAATTTTAATTTATTTTAAAAAATCCAAATAAAATATAAAGGACGGATGTACATACAAAGGCGTGCAAAATTAAAATTTAATCTCTAAAATTTAATTTTTATCATAATTCATCCATGTATTTTTATTGGGATCCTCTCAATAAGAGAGGTCCCATTGAGATATCTTTTTACTTTCATTTCATCATAAAAATTTATCAATACTCATGAAATCTTTTCAATTAGTGTTTTATTCTTTTATTTTTGATATATTGTGTTTTAATATAAAAATAAATTTATTTAGATTCTTAAAATATTTCTTAAATGTTTCACGATAAAAATAATAATTTATAAATAGGTCTTTAAAATCACTAAACTCGAGTCTTGAGTTTCTAACCACCTTCAATGCCAAGTTCTTTACTATTTAACAATAGTAAATAGTAATTAAATTTTTGCTTTGATGAAGGCTACTAACACTGGGCCTTCACTTCCGAGCAAGTTGCTGAAGGTTGATTGGATCATGCGGTTGCCAAAAACTAAAGGTTGATTGGAATAGAATTAAGATGAGATCAGCTATGAGAAAGGCTAGGGCCCAAGCTCCTAGCATTTTTTAACCGGCCATTTTAAAGGTCATTATAAATAAAATAATTAAGATTATGTTTAAAATATTATTTAATTAGATATCGTTCAATTTTTTATTTGTTTTCAAATAAGATTATGATGTCAGCCACTTTTTTGTTCCGTAAAAAATTGACTGAATCGTAGTATTATGTATCTATAAATATAGTTATATTATTGACATGCATATTGTTGTAAAATTGAAGCACAAATTAAAGGTCCAGAAAACCAAGTGAGAGTAGGCAATGTGGAAGCTTGAGGTAGCAGAGGGCCATGATCCATGGCTGCTTATCACCAATGGTTTTGTTGGCAGACAAGTTTGGGAATTCGATCCTGATCTTGGAACCCCGGAGGAACATGCGGAAGTGGAAAAGGCTCGAGAGAAATTCTCTCAGAACCGATTTCAAGTTAAAGCAAGCAGTGATGTTCTCAAGAATTTGCAGGTTTAACTTGTAGTATTAATAAAAGATGCATCCATTACACTTTAAGCAAAACTGAACCTGTTAGTTTCGGGGGTTTGCTCCATGCTTAATATCTAGAGTTTCCATTTCATGTCATATTATATTGAAAAGTAATATCTTTCTTCTTTAATTCAAGCAATAACTGTTTCAAGCTAGTTGAGCCTGTAGTTCAATATATAGTTAGTCTAGTTTTACCCAACTAAGATCATATCACACATTACCACTAGATTGAGTACTTAATTTTCCCTTCTCTTTTTTTTTTTCTCATGAAGTTGTCCAAAGGGTCTTAGGCTAAATATTTCATCTTATCATTTATTCTGTTTTCTTTGAGTTCGAAAATGCAGCTTATCAAAGAAAATGGGATTGATCTGAGTCTACCATCAGTGAGATTGGGAGACAGAGAAGAAATAACTTGTGAAAAAGCAGAAATTGCGTTGAGGAAAGCTGTTCGGTTCACTTCAGCATTACAAGCAAGGGATGGGCACTGGCCTTCTGAATTCTCAGCCCTCCTGTTTGAACAGCCTTTTTTGGTAAGTCCTGATTTAAGAACACTCATGTTAGGTAGCAATTGAAGCCCAAAAAAGATCTGCTCTGTAAACAAGATAAATAGAGAAATTCATTATAAGAAATTAGAAAAATGGATTTTTAAAAATACATTTTATTAATTGATATTTTTTTAGTGTTCTTAATGATTTAATTTTAATATACTGCTATAAAAAATAAATAACTTGCATCACAGTAACAATCTCACAATACGACATCCCCAAGGATTCCGTGGTTTCATTTTGATCTAGCAGATATTGGTAAAAGTTGTTCTTGTTTATCTTTCATCGAAGTCTTTGTTTTCTTTTTTTAATTTCCGTGGGATGTCTGGGCCAGCTTGCGCGTACCACGACTAATCCCCACGGTCCACTGAATACCCTGCAAACCCAGTATACATGTAAGGCACCACGGGGATGACAAACGTGCACACCAGGACTCGAAACCAGGTGTAGTGAAAGGAGACAAACCCTTTCTATGGAAGTCTTTTTACTAAGCTTGGAAGTGGCTGCACTTGTCCTCCTTAATGTATTCTACACTTAATAATTAATTTAAACATATCAAGTTGAGCAATCCCTGGATATATTATCAAAATCTATTTTGAATATCAAGTAAGCATTAGCCCCCAATTTATACTATAAAAGATTGTGATCTAATGAGGGATTGTTATAATTCATTAAGTGATGGCTAAGTGTTAAAAGATATGTTTGAAATGCAGGTTATTGCTCTGTACATTACAGGAACCCTAAACACAATCCTCTCATCTGAACATAAAAGGGAAATGGTTCGATACATCTATAATCATCAAGTAAGTAAATGATATCAATAGGCGAAAGGCCTGCTTCTCCAAGGTGGAGAGTGTAAGGGACCGTACACTTGAAGTTTTAGGGTTTAAAGCGTAACCACGAAAGATGGTTGAGAGTGGACTGGTTCCTCGATTATACTAATGTTTAGGATTACTTGATTTACAGAATGAAGATGGAGGATGGGGCTTCCATATTGAAAGCCATAGCATGATGCTATGTACAGCACTTAACTATGTGTCCTTGCGTTTGCTTGGAGAAGAACCCGAAGGAGGCAAAGATGGAGCTGTGGCAAAGGCCCGGAAATGGATACTTGATCATGGTGGTGTAACAATGATATCTATCTGGGGAAAATACTTTCTTTCGGTAAATGAGCAAATTGAACTGAAATATTCAACATGAATATACAAAACTAATGAAACCCACAAGTCAAATCTTTTTACTTATTTATTTTCCCATATATAAAACTTATAAGCATTTAAAATCTTGATTTTGTAGTTCATTGGATTATATGAGTGGTCTGGCTGCAATCCAGTGCCTCCAGAATGTTTGCTTCTCCCATCATTTCTTCCTTTCAATCCAGGTAAAGAAGGTTTGAACTGCTATTGAGAGAAATTGTAATGGTAAACTCGACTAGAAAATTCACTAATTTTTTAAAATGAACCCCATGGAAAACAGTTTTAATATTGTTTGGTACAATATGGGACCAAGTTCATGTAATAATCTAGGTAAATTACAATGACCTTCTTGGTACGACAATTACTCTTATTATTCAAAAGTATGAATATTTGACATAAATTCTCTCAAGTTGAATAAAATACTACAAAAATACCTTTCACCATATTTACTCTATATTTTCTCAAATAGTGATTGATTCATGCGGCTCCTCCCTTTTATTAATCAATCACACACACAATGCAGGAAACTTCTGGTGTTACTTTCGCACAGTTTATATTCCATTGGCTTACTTGTATGGTAAGAAATTTGTGGCACCAATCACCGATCTCGTTATATTACTAAGGGAAGAACTCTACATTCAACCATATGGTGAAGTAGATTGGACAAAAGCTCGCATCTTATGTTTGAAGGTAATTTGTCCCTAGTGTTTTCACCCTCCTTATATGATCACTGTCTTCGTTGCAACCATTAACATAACAGTTTGAATTTGTTTTACTGAAACATTGTTAATGGGCACTTTTGACACAAATTTAAAGTGGGAATCTCTTACTTTTAAAATTAAAATTTATAATTGAATGAAAAATTAATCGCTTGGTTAACATTGTAAAATCCAACACTCATTTATTCCATATAGAATGAAAAAAAGATTTTTTTTTTTTGTTTTATATAATAAAAAGTTGAAGATTAGTAAACGAGCATTAGCAAAATAATAAGGCTTAACTCACGTGCATGTACTTGGCTTGAGTTTAGTCCAGCTTGAGCTTTGATCTTGTTTCTAGGTTTAGGTTTGAAGTTTTTTTCTCTCGTGGACTTTGAACTGTTTCACCCATAAAAAATAATTTGGATTTGTTATAAAATAACTGTTTCACCCATGAAAAATATTTTTTACATGTTTATTTATGTATTTTTAGCCCATTAATAAGAAATCTGAAGAGTTAATTTTCTTTATCTTTTTAAACTGTCTTTAAATAAAAAAAATATCTAATTTTAAAATTAAAAAATATCATATTTTTTTTTATGATAAGTAATATTTTAAGATCTTCAACAAGTATATATCTTATAATAGTTTTTTTTAATGTAATAATATACATGCTAGGATTTTTTTATACTTAATTGTTATCTTTTTTTGTATATACCTAGCATGTATGATAAGGTGGTTTGATCTCATCATTGATTTAACTTCATCAATTTAAATAAAAAATGCATGCTTTACAATGTAAACTTTTGTAATAACTGGTATAATTTATAACTTTTAGGCAATAATCACATGGTTTATATATATATATATATATAACACGAGATATTTATTAATCAATTGTTATAATTTATTAAGTTCATGGCGTAATAGAGACAAGAGTACAAACAAACCTAGATAGATCATAAAACTTATTAACAAAACTAAACTAACAATAATAATCAAGCAAAAATAAACCCTAAATAAAAAAAAATTTATAATCAGTCAAAAGTCATCTTCTCTAAAAACTCTTTGCTTAGTCAAATCTGCAATATAATTATTCTCTATATAAATATGTTCAAAATACACGAAAGGAAACACACATTTAAAATATCATTAAATTTAGTTGTCAATCACTAAGGCCACATAACATTTATTCTTTTAATTAAAATACTAGCATTATAAGAATATTTATGATTCCATATGATATGTTGAACAAGAAAAAAATGAATAAATTTCTCTTTAAAATCTTTAAAAACACCATCAATTCTTGAAGGCCTAATTTTTCATTTGAAGACAAATCACCATTCCAATTCAGTATACATATTGGAGGAGGTAGGTGATAAGAATTACTTCTCATGTTTATCTTTTTAGGCCATATAAAAACACTTTTTGATAAACAAAGTATTTATGAGTCGGTATAGTAGAAACTCCAATTATTACATTTCATCCAAATAACAACCCGATAAAAAGGAAAATAATATAAATCATTCTAATGTGTTTATTTCTTATTAAAAATCACATTATTACGAGCATTCCAAACAAATCAAATTGTATCAAAGAAGAACAAACATTTCATCTTTTTTTTTTCATAGATCCCTATACCATGTGATTCTATAATGAGAACAATTCATCTAGAGATTGAGGTAACATCAACTATTGTGCTAACCAATCTACCACCTAAGATCACAACATTCGAACCATTTTATAGTAAAGTAAAATATGACACACAATTTCAATCTCTTTTTTACCATAAAGATAGTTTAAATCATTACCTTATAATATATCTTTGATACATAAAATGTTTTGTTAGAAATTTATTCAAGATAGAAACCAAAAGATGAAAATCTACCTTCAAGGGAGCATCAAAGTACTATATATCTAATAAAAATAATTCTCTTGTTAAGAGAATTGACTCAAGAAAATAAATTTAACTCTTGAACAAAACAAAACCCTTTGAGTTTGGTCTTCATACTATTTTATAAGCAACATTTTGGTATTTAAAAACCCCTAATAACAATTGTAATAGTCAATCTTTCTTTACCCTTTCTCAATCTCAAAGTCTTCTTCTTTATGATATAAACCATTTCCAACTGAAGTGATTCTAGGATCCCATCTCTGAAATCTTAGCATTTGGATTTTCATGAACTATATAAAGAGTAGAAAATTTAAGCATATGGGCAGAATCTCCTAACCACTTTGACATCAAGGATAAAATGTCTTTCCTAATTTTTATAGCCACTGAAATTACCTTTATTAATCAAGAGAACACTCTTCCACATCATTAATAGTTAACAGACACCACTCTAAATAGCTGACATAGTTCCTAAAAACTTTGGCACCACCCCACTATTATTAAACTGATATTTTATACTCATAAGATTCCTCTAATTGTTGCAACATCATTATTATATTGTCATAACCATTTAAATAACATTGTCTTGTTTTTGCCAATATAGATATGACTTCCAATCCCTCTTTACCTCTCAACCTAATTAGAAAACTCCAAGCTACCTTACTAATTTTTTAAGTATTCATATCTACACTCCATAAAAATCTTCATTGCATGAAGATAATTTTCTTTCCATTTAAAAATAATCTTAATTATGGATATATAACAAAGTGAAAGATAAATGACACAAACTTTATTAAATAGAGTCTTCCACCTATTAAAAAGAATCATATCCTTCCAAGTCCAAAGATAATAATCACATCATTAACTTTACCACAATCAGCACTTTATTTCTACCAACCATTTTACCATCATCATTGTATTTTCATGTTATTTATGAAAAACATGGTTAACATAAAACATTTTACTTTGATTGGATTTTTATAAAATATTTTATGGTGCATATGAGAAATATTTTTTGCATAACAAACAAACCTGTAGTATAATATAAAATTATATGAAATTGTTTTGGATGCAGAAGGATCTATACAAGCCTCATTCTCTCGTGGAAAATGTTTTAAGTGGTGTACTCTATTACTTTGCCGAGCCACTTTCTACACATTGGCCTTTCTCAAAGCTAAGAGAGAAAGCTCTAGCAAAAGCAATGAGTCTTATTCAATATGAAGATGAGCACACTGGATATTTGACAAATGGTTCTGTGGGAAAGGTATCATATAATCTACCAAACTATATGTGACTTCATATATATGTATATATATATAAAGAAAATAACCAATGCCTTATTTAAGTTACAATAATTACAAAAGGGATATAGACTATGTTGAAGGTTAATTTCTAGTTTTTTAAACTTTTTAAGATATTTTCTCAATGAAACATTCATTGATTTAAAATGTTCACATTCCCAATAAAATAATGTTTTCACCATTACAACATTTGTAATGCTTGGAAAGTTCTATAAATAGGATATACCTCGTCAATTAGCTGAGAATAATCAGGAGGCTTAACCTATCGGTTAACCAATCTTTTCTATATATATGTGTAAGGTAATATATAATAGTAATGATAGAGATTACAACATAAGAGTGCCTATAATATTTTCTATATAGGTACTTATATAATATATCCCCTCAAGCTAAGGGTAGAGGATCAACCTGAAGCTTGAATCGAAAAACAGTAAATATAGTAGTGGGAAACAGTTTAGTAAAAAAATTTGCAAGTTGATCATGAGAAGAGAGAAAGTGAATATGAATCTCTTTCTTCGCAACCCTATCTCATACAAAATGATAGTCAATCTCAACATGTTTAGTACAAACATCAAAGATAGAATTTGAAAATAAATAAATAGCATTTAGATTCACACCAAATAGTAGGAGTAGAGGCAGAAATCAATATGCAGATCTCTTAATAGATATTGAAGTCAAATAACCTCAACAGTGTCATCGGACAAGGCTTTGTACTTATTTTCAATGGAGGAGCGAGTAATTGTGCATTGCTTGCTTGATTTCCATGAAATCGGTTTTTGATAAAAGAAGATAAGATAACTACCTGTAGACTTATGATTATCAATACTACCTACCCAATTTGCATTTGTAAATTCATATAGAGCAAATGAGAAATTATAAGTGATATGTAAGTCAAAGGTGGTCGTACCCTATAAATAACACAAAATGCATTTAACGGTACCTCTAATGAGAACTTATAAGAGAATGTATAAACTAACAAACTCTGTTAATTACAAAGTAGATATCTAGTTTTACGAAGGTGAGTTATTGAAGAGCACCCATAACCTGATGAAATTGTGAAGAATTAGAAAATAAAGGATATGGTAGTATGGTGACTTTGGAATTAGAGATTGGAGTATTAAAATGGTTTACAAGAAGTCATACCAACTCGAATAAGGATATCAAGAATATACTTATATTGTTGTAACATCAAACCCATAGCAGTGGATTGAACCTCAATGCCTAAAAAATAATAAATGACGTCTAATTCATAAAGCTTAAACTCTAAACTTAGTAACTATATTAAGTAGTGAAGTATAGTAGATTTGCTATCCAAAAGCAAAATATCATTAACATAAACTAGAAGATAAAATAATATCAGCATCAATAGAAAATATAAATAATAAAGTGTCAACCTTAAAAGCATGAAAGCCAATAGAAAGCCATAAGTCACTCAGATGAGTATACCATGTCCGTGGGGCCTGTTTGACACCATATAGAGACTTATGCAACTGGAACACATAAAAAAGAAGAGCAGAATCAATAAAACCTAGAGTTTGTTTCATGTATACCTCTTCGACAAGAACACCATTGAGGAAGGCATTATGGATATCAAGTTGATGAATTTTTCAATTACACGAGACCACAATGGAGAGGACTAATCTGATGGTGTTTGCTTAACAACTAGACTTAAAGCCATTTATAATAATCAATGCCTTCTTGTTGAGTAAAGTCTTTAGCAACCAAACATGTATATCGCTCAACACTATTATCCACACGACGCTTTATCCTGTACATTCACCAGCTACCAACATTATTCATCTAAGGATGAAAAGGAACCAAGAACTAGGTGTTATTAAAGTGCAAGGCCTGAATTTTATCATGCATAGCACTATGCCATTCCTTATACCTGTTAACACCAAATAATGCAATCAATTTAAAGGTAAGATAGTACCTTACCTGAGAGATGGGTATAATATAGGAGGCTACAAATGTTGTGAGAAGTGCAATTTTCAGTAACCATAGGTGAAAAACCATCAGATGTTGATGAGCAACAAACTAAAAGGGAAAAAATTTTAAACTGGAAAGCTGCTGAAGTGGATAAAAGGAGATGTAGGAGAGCCTATCGTAGAATTTGTGCTAGTTGTAGTAACAGACTTGAAAAGATGCCATGCTGAAAAAGGATAACCTGTTTTTGCATAATGATCATCACAAAAACATTTAGATGGTGACATCAAAGTAGGGCTGAGTGATGGTGGTATGGTGGCAGACAAGGTTGAGAAATGAAGGGTCTGTTTATATGGACCTAGAGATGCGGTAGATCTGCTAGAAGAGGTGATTGAAGAGTCATATGGGTGAAAAATTAGGGAGGTAATCAAGGTGGAAAAGTGTATAGGCTGGGTAGAGGTGGTTATGGGTTGTGTTATCTATTCAGATTTAGCAAATAAAAACACACTTTTATGAAAATGAACATGACAAGAGACATATACGTAGAGACATTAAATCAAAACAACGATAACCAAGATGAGAGGTACTATACCTGAAGAGCACACAAGAAGATGAACAAAAATCCAACTTATGAGCATGGTATAGACGCAAAAAAAAAGGAAAAACAAGACACCTAAATGTACGTAGAAAATCATAATCAGAAGTACGATGAAACAAACATTCAAAAAAAGACTGATTTTGAAGGACAAGTGTAGATATGCGATTGATGAGATATACTTATGATTCAAACTTATTATTCCAAAATCATAATAGGGTACTACATTATTCTAGGAGGGTAAGACCTATTTTAACAATATGAAGATGACGACGCTCAATGCTGTCATTTTGCTCATGTACATGAGGACAAATTAACTTGTGATGAATACCAATAGTTTGAAAGAAACCATTTAACTTGTAATATTCACCACCTTAGTTAGTTTGAACAAATTTAATTTTGCAGAAAAACTAACGCTCAACAAGCAATTGAAAACATTGGAATATAGAAAACACATTAGATTTGGCAATAAAAGGATAATAACATATATATTTTATATGCACATTAATAAAAAAAACAAAGAAATGAAAACCATAAGAAGAAAACATAGGAGCAGGGCCCCAAACTTCACTAAATATTAAATTAAATGGAACAATAGTTTTATGACTTGGAGGTCGCAAAGAAAAACACGAAGACTTACCAAGCAAATAAGCTTGACATTGAACAAGAGAGCGTTTAAAAGTACATATTATTTTATTTTTTAAAACCAACAAATTAAAAATACAGGACGTAGGATGACCCAATCAATGATGTCATAGATTAGTAGTCATAGAGAAACAAAAAGACCAATAAGCTTGAGGAATAGTGTGGTAGAAGGCTTAGAGAGAACATACAGACCATCATTGCTCTAATTAAAAAGGAGCACTACTTTGATGGTGAGATCATTTATGTAAAACATAAAGGCGTAAAATTCAAAATGAACATTATTATCATGATAAAAATTTTGAACAGATAGCAATGGTTTGGTAATATAAGGATTATGAAGAACGTTAAGCAAACATAATATGGTATGCTCAATATGGGATATGGAAAAACCCTTATCATCACTAATATGCAAGTGATCATTACCAAGATAGGGTGCAGAATCGATCACAGTTGCAAAATTAGGAGTAACATGTTGGTTCGCACAAGTATCCGGGAACCAAGTAGGGACAGAAACGAAGCCAATAACAAGATGAGCGGAGGGCTAATTACCACTGCTGCAAAACTAAGGACATTATGGGGCAGTGTCATTGAAGGAGAAAGATAGCTGACACTTGATGTTTTGCTTAAAAGACCAGTAAAGAGGCCACTACTTAGAACCATCAGACCGTTTAGTTTGCTGCCAATTACCTTGCTTCCAGTCTGCAAGAGTAAAGGAATGAAAAATATGAAAATCAGACTTATGATGGTTGTTATACCTGTTATTGTTGAGGCACCAATTGCAGCATGAATGACCTTTGTTATGGCTGAAATCAGACCCGTATTGATGCTAGGTAAGGTAAGCAGAGAGCAATAGAGATGGTGTGGGTAATAGAGATGGATTTACAGTCATGGATGGAAAAGAAGTCTTATGTAAAAAGTTATAAGTAAAAAGATGGTTAGAAGGTCAGTGTATGATAGTGGTTTTGTCTTGGTCATGAGACTAGTTACCAAGTCTTTAAACTCACCATGAAGACTATGAAATATATAGAGGTTGAAGTCTTCAAGAGAAAAAAGTCAGTTAATAGCAACCAATTCATCATATAATGACTTGGCGTGCTATATATATTAAACAATAGAGGCATCGCCTTGCCAAAGATCTTGAAAAGATCCGTGGAGTTGTATGATATGAGAATTTGGTGGAGAAGCGAGCATTTTCTTAAGAGTGCACCAAACATAAGAAGAAATATGGCATTATACCACAAGGTGCAGTACATCCTCGGAGAGAGAAGGAGAATAATGCGTTTAAAATAAATTAATCCTATTGTTTCCAATGAAGAAAAGAGGGGTTGGTTTTTGAAGAAGAACTATCAGAAACATGAGAGGAAAGACATGATATTGAGTAGGCATTGCCTTGTCAAAGATCTTGAAAGAACCCGTGAAGTTGCATGATACGAGAATTTGATGGAAAAGTGAGCATTTTCTTAAGAGTGCGCCAAACATAAGAAGAAGTCTAGCATTCTACCACAAGGTACAATGCATTCTTGGAGAGAGAGGAGAATAACGCATTTAAAATAAGTTGATTTTATTGTTTCCAACGAAAAAAAAAGGGGTTGATTCATAAAGAAGAACTATTAGAAACATGAGAGGAAAGACATGACATTGAGTCATCGACAAAGTGAAAAACACCTTCTTATTCCCATGATGTGAAGAGGGATAGTAGAAACATGGGAGGAGCCATGGTGCTACTTTACAGGTGAGGGCTGCTACTGGTGGCAAAAACAGCCATCGACAATAGCTTCTAATTGCCTAGTCAACTGGGCTGCACTGCCAGTGTGGTATGCAGAGAGGGCAGTGACAATAATAGAGTCTATAGAGAAAGTGAAGAGAGAGTTTTGATTGTAAAAGTTTTTAGTAGCAAGTTGAGAATAATTAGAAGGCTTAGCTTATTGGTAAGCCAACCTTATATATATAGGGCAATATATAATAGCAATGATAGAGATTACAACATAAAAGCATGCTTATAATATTTTCTATATATTTAATATCTATAATAAAATTAATTATCTAATTATGAAGTCTTATGACGAAGTCTGGTAACTTCAAAAAATAATGTTACTCTTGACACAATGATTCGAAGTTGATCGAAGACGAAGAAGGTGACTGGTAAACCTACAAAATAAGTCTCTCTGCTTAGGTGAGGGTCCTTTGAAAATTAAGTTGGTAAATGAGGGAGCTGATGTATACGAGAACAGAAGATGAATTAAAGGAGTGAGGAAAATGGAAATGTACGAAGTAGGGGAAAATAAAGAAGAATGAGTCTGTGAACCCTAGACCTTCTTGTTCTTTAATAGCCATGGATGGCAAGTTGCATAGGAAGAAGGGTAACTTTGTTTACTCCTTCCCCTGTGATAGCTTTAGAAATTAATGAGGGGATAAGTGTTTTTAATACTGATGAATCATTGGTGTGTGGAAATGATGATATCACGGTAGTTACTAATTAGACTAGAGTATCCTTGAAAGCGTCCATGCATTAAATGAATTTGCTATACATCTTTCCTGTGGATGGATGGTCAGTCAGTATTACCCTAGTGGAGACCGAGTTTACGCCTAGAGGGGAAACGTCTTTGTTATGATGGATTGATTCTCTATTCTAGGTAAGCCTCTCATGATTGGGCCTTGCACTGGTATGGACCGGCGGAATATGTTTTTCAAATGTATTATTGAAGTTCCCGTGCCGTTAGGTAGATGCCCAAGTGAAAAAAAAAAATCAAAAAATACAAATCAAACCAAATCGAATAAGAAACAATAGAAAAACTAAAAAAAAATAGTTTAAGACATTAGTTATTCCAAAGCAAAATACTTCCAAGATCTAATAAATTTTAACTGTACAGAAAAATCTACTTTTAAAGCTTCTCTGCCCTGTAATATGGGTGGGATATTATTGAAGATGTTGGCTCAAATTCATAATTAATCATCTCATGCTTGGTTCACATAATAAAAATTTCAGAGTTTGAACATGATTGCCAATTGGGCTGATGATCCTAATCAAGATTCACTCAAGCGTCACCTTGCTACAGTTCCTGATTACTTGTGGGTTGCTGAAGATGGAATGAAAGTGCAGGTTATCAGATCTCATCCACATTTACTAGAATATTGTTTTTCCAAGATCACTGGATTGCTGAATAATATTAAACGTGCTAATTGATTTATTTTTATTTGGGACATAGAATATGGGTTCCCAGCTGTGGGATTCTGTTTTTGCTACTCAAGCAATTATTGAAAGCAATCTCACTGATGAATATGGCTCAACTCTCCGAAAAGCCTTCAATTTCATCAAACTTTCACAGGTTAAATTTCTGTCCTGCAGGTTATATAAACCATATAACTTGGTATGCTAACCTTGTTTCATATTTGTATAAGCATTGTCTAATAATTAATGTAAAAATATGTATGTATTTGGTCTCCCATATTTCCTTTTTGTGGAGTAAATTATTTATGTGAATAAATATCCATGAAAAGGATAGAATCCGTAAACTATTCTGGTTTAAGGTCGTTTAAGTTAATTAATTAAGAAAAAAAACTTTAGTTTGTATAAATTTAATTTTGTATTAATTAGATATCTATAAGTTTATTGTTTTATTTTGGTTTCAATACTAAATCATAGATCCGAGAAAACCCATCGGGAGATTTTCAGAGCACGTATCATCAAATTTGTAAAGGAGCATGGACTCTTACTGTCAAAGATCAAGGTTGGCAAGTTTCAGACTGCACAGCTGAAGCACTAAAGGTATTTATAATACTGAGCAACACATTATAGTTAGTATAATTTTATTATTGTTTTCCGCGTAACACAAATGATTAACAAATATTGCAGACTTTACTCTTGTTATCACAAATGCCAGCAGACATTGTTGGCGACACAATTGAACTCGAGCAATTATATGAAGCAGTGGATTTCCTTCTTACCTTGCAGGTAATATTGAGTGCACTTGACCTGTCCTGTTAAATTTCAGTGAATGAATGTTTGTGCGTCGCATGTCTATAAGGTCTTTGTTTCATTCCTCCATAGTAATTGTGTTTTATCCTAGAGCGAAAATGGAGGGTTTTCAGCTTGGGAGCCAGCAACATCACCGCAATGGATGGAGGTAAATATTGCTTTTCAATTATAATGCATAATAACTAACAACATCCTCTAAAACAAGAAGAAGTAATTCTCTATTTTTCTTTTTTCTTAGATGTTTAATCCTACAGAAACTTTCGGTGGTGTCATGGTCGAAACTGAGTATGAAATTATCCCCATCTTCCTTACATTAACAATGTCTGCTGTTATTTGATTGTATAACTGTGTGCGCGAGCGGGCGTGGAAAATACATACTGACATTGTTAGTCATTTAATTTGGTGGTTTTAGATATGTTGAGTGCACAGCTTCAGTCATCCAAGCTCTTGCATTATTCAGTCATTTACATCCCGAATACCGGGGGAAGGAAATAGAAACGTCTGTGGCTAAAGCAGCACATTACGTCGAAAATGCACAAATGGCCGATGGTTCCTGGTACATTTTCCTTCTCAAATGCAATTACTGAACTACGAATTAGACGCAAAACATGTAACATTCTATCAATAGGTATGGAAACTGGGGGATTTGCTACACATATGCAGCATATATTGTATTAGTTGCACTGGCAGCAGTTGGAAAGACACATCGCAACAGCGAAGTGGTGCGCAAAGGCTGTGATTTTTTACTTTCGAAACAACTGAAGTCAGGAGGCTGGGGAGAGAGCTATCTTTCTTGCCGAAACTCAGTAAATAATTTTACTTTAAATGAATGGTTTTGGTGATTGTATTAATTATGATTAGTTTAGAAAGAGAGACATAACTTGTTGTGAATACATAATTATTTTCTTCTTTGGTAATTCAGGAATACACACCGCTAGATGGAAACAGATCAAATTTAGTGCAAACCGCGTGGACAATGGTGGGTTTGATTCGTGCAGGGCAGGTTAGACATCAAAATATAAATACAATAGTCTTAAAAATAATTTTATATTATTTTCTAATACTATTACAAGGTAATATAGCAATATGGATGATAGAGTATAAAGTTTGAAGCAATAGTATACTTTATTGTAACAACAGTGTAACCTCGTTATGAAATCAATATCCAATATATATTTTTCCCAGTTTATATTTGTTAAACAGGCCGAAAGGGATGCAACACCTTTACATCAAGCAGCAAGATTATTGATCAATTCACAGCTTGAAAGTGGTGAATTTCCTCAGCAGGTAATTTCCTCAGCAGCTTTTATTGTGCAACAATTTAATCTTTTGATATGCATTCCCCGTCAACTCTAATTATGTTCCTATATCTGTACTTAACCACAAAGTATTCTTCATTACAGGAAATCACAGGGGCCTCTTTGAAAACCTCCATGTTGCATTATGCTTCCTACAGGAACATATTCCCACTCTGGGCTTTGGGTGAATACCGTAAGCATGTGCTATTGCCTAAGCAAAACACTTGAAGGTTACATTTGGTTGGTGTGGAAGTGATGAGCAAAGCACTGTATTTCGGAAATAAATTATAAGAATAAAACACTATCGAAAATCCTTTTTAAAAGATTTTTGAATTCAAAATAAATGCTAAGAGTTATCACTTCCTTTCATCAATACGTTGTATCGAATCAAATTTAATTGTTTTTTATTTTGAAGTTCAATAATTGGCGATCGAGTTCTTTGTCTCCTGCATTGTTGTTTAAATGCACGTTCATCCCGGTTGAGGATTTGAAACGTTATATAAATAGAGTATGGTACTTCATATATAATTAATGTTCCACTATTTGGTTTGTGGAAGTAATGAACAATGTGATTTATCAGGAAATAGTTGTATTTTTTTCCTTGGCGTTATTGTTTAAATAATTAAATTTATCTATTTTCGTCTCCTCTTCAAGCAAGTTAAAGAATAAATATAGATTATGTATAATGCGAGAATTGACTATTTGATAGTAGCCATCTTTTATATTTATATAAATGTGATTTTTATAATTGTAATTATTACAATTAAATACTTCCTTTAATATACTTTTTCAAGCTCAAACTAAATGAAAATGAATATTCCACAATAAGCTTGAATCTTAGAAATAAGGAAATAGAAAAACACCTTTATTCCACCATTCTTATCATTCTAGTTACATTCTAGGCATATTTTAGCAGCCTATCTGTCACACCTGAATATTATGGTGATTTATTAAAAATTAATCTTAATTATAAAAATAATAAATATTTAATATTTTATTTTTTTAGAAAAAAAAAATCTTGTTAAGAAAATTTAATCTTAATTATAAAAATAATAAATATCTAATATTTTATTTTTTTAGAAAAAAAGATCTTGTTAAGGAAATCACCACCTAGTATTATGATCACTAGAAATCCTAATTGATTAATAGAGATTCTATAGAACATGAATGGTCATACAAAAGAAAAAAAGTTATATCAACTCTTAAATGTTTTACCTAAAACAAGCTGCATTGCTAGTTTTGTCTAAAATTGCTAATAATTTATTTTTTTTTTCTTTTCTATTCTTCCTTTCATGTTCCTAACTCTAACGTCAATAAATGATTTCCTACAAATATTTTCAACTCTGGTGTTGGTGAATATCGTATAAATTCAAAAAATATGATACTTCTGACTCTGGCATTGGTGAATATTTTCATAAAAAATAAATTTGAAGAAGAAATTTTCTATGCCATTTTTTTTCCTTATTTATCATTTATTATTATTGGCCCTTTTTGGATGGAAACAAATAAAAATATTGCACAACATATTTACATTTAGCAATAATAGTTTACAAATTAAGCACATAGCTAAAAAAATAAAAACACGAGGAAGTAAAAATAAATCAACATGCGAGGGGCCCACAAATAAATCAACAAATATCATCAAATATTTTTAGAATTTTTTGATATAAAAAAGGGGGCTCGTTTGGTCAAATATCAAATTAAAATGGGCATAAAAATATGTTTTGTCATACACACATTTAATAAATATAATTTGAATCGACTGGGCGTAAAGTCCAGATCCGGCCTACTCTTTTTTCTTAGGGAGTTAGGTCTCGTCCAACCAACATGGGCTAGGCTAGGCTAGGCTAGACCGAGCCTGATCACTGGCCCAAACTAGTGACTCGGTTGGGCAGCAGGCAAGCATGGCTCAACCTACGCATGCGTTGTACAGTGCGAAGGTAATTAAATTACCTTCACATTGTTTTCTTCTTTGCAATATTTATACAATCAACAAAGAGAAGAGGACTTTACCTAGTAAGGATGAAGACGATGATGCAGCTGAAGGTAATGATCTGAGCACTAGCTGAAGAATTCTCTCTTCTTCTTCCTCATTTTAACCTCTTCTCACTCTGTTTTGTTCAGTCTCTCCTCATCTTGCTCTTGTTTGTTTATTAATGGGTTCTCCTCTATTTTCTCTTTTCTGTCATCTCCCATATTTTTTTTTCCTTTTGTTTTACTCAATGTTTTTTCCTTTTGTTTTTTCTAGCAACCCACTAGCCTTTTATAGGGGCAGAACCCACTAGTTGTTCCCCAACACGCCTTTTCTTTCCTTGATAAAAGATAAGTCATGCAAGGACTTGGATCTGCGATTCCATCCTTACCTACATCAATGTTTATCTACATGTAAGGATACTCTTAGAACACTATGTTTTAGGTAGACTGCGACACCAGTAGTCCCGCCACAGTTGGGCTATTGGTGGTGATCTTTAAAACAGGCACCAGAAACATGGTACACTCATTTGAATGATTTTCTACTTTTTAATGGCTTTCACACCTCCTTATTTATCATGTTTGCTGGTAGTAATATCTTTTATATTCTGGTATATGTTGGTGATATCCTGTTTATAGGCAATAACTCTAGTATGCTTTATTATCTAATACAATTATTCAGCTTAAAGTTCAAGTTTTGTGACTTAGGTGCAGTTCATTATTTTTGGGTATTGAAGTTCTTTCTACCGGTTTGGATTTGATGTTACAACAATATAAGTATATTCTTGACATCCTTACCCGAGCTAGTATGACTTCCTGCAAATTTATTGATACTCTAGTCTCTACTTTAAAGGTTGACATACTACCAGATGTCTTGCTCTTTAATTATACACAATTTTGTCAAATTATAGGTGCTTTTCAATCTCACCTTTATAAGACTGGATTTTTTTTTTTATGTTAACAAAGTCTATCAAATTATATATGCTCCGACAGATTTTCATTGGGTCATCATTAAATGTATTCTATGCTATCTTGAAGGTACAACATCTTATGGCTTCTATATCACTTATAGTTCCTGTTTTACTTTACATGGTTTTACAGATGCATATTAGGCAGATAGTATTGATGATTGAAAATCTACAAGTGGTTACTTTGTTTTTTTTTGTCAGAAGCTGATTTCATAGAAGTCAGGCAAGCAATGCATAGTTGTTCACTCCTCTACTGAAGTTGGGTATAAAGTCTTAGTAGATGGCACTATTAAGGTTATTTACCTTTAGTATTTATTAACATATCTGCAGATTCCATCTACCTCTACTCTTATCATTGGTATGATAATCTTGATGTTACTTCTCTATTTGCAAATCTTATAATTCATGCTTGTATTAAACATGTTAAAGTTAATTATTATTTTGTACGAGACTAGATTACAAAGAATGTAATTCAGATTCGTTTTATCTCCTCTCATGATTAACTTGCAGATATCTTTACTAAGTTTCTTTTTGTTGCTTCATTAACTACTTTTTGATTCAAGCTACAAGTTGATCTTTACCCTTAGCTTAAGAGGACGTATTATAGAATAATATATATAGTAATTACTGTAAGATTATTTCAATGTTGTAGTTTCTATAGTTACTATCGTGAACTGCCTTATACATATAAACAGGAAAGGTTGGCTAAGAAATAAGTTAAGTCATTTTATTATTCTCAACTATGAATAAAATAAGTTAATGCGAAGATAATTCAAATGTTATTAATTAGTATTTTTTTAGAGTATTTTTTTCTAAAAATATAATTTTTGTTGTTGTAAAGATATACTTGGTATTTTAATTTGACTACATTTCAACACTAGAGGGATAAATGATGATATTCTTCCCTAACTAGAAATGGTTATTACTCACATTTTTCGTATTTTATATTGTGATACAGATAATTTTTAAAAATATTTTTAATTGAAAATATATAAAAATATTTTTTATTTTTTATATTATCATATTAAAATCATTCAAAAACACCTAAAAAGCATTAATTTGTTTTTTTCTAAGAAAAGAAAACAATTTAAAACATATCTTGAAAAGCACGTTTTAAAACTAAAAGAAATACATATATGTCTCCTTTATCTTCCCTTTTTTCTCTAAAAAAACAACATTTCCTTTTTATATCTATATTGGAATACCACCCATTTAAGGAAGTGAACATCAAACTCTATTATTATTTACTTTGTATGGATGAAATTAGAGGTGTTTAAAAAAATTAATTTATCTATAATATTTTTATTTTTTAATTAAATTCAACCTATTAAAGTTAAATAATGTGGATATTACAAATAATAATTGGTCAAAAAACATAATAAATAGATATCACAGATCAAGTGTGTGTTAAAATTTTTAAAACCCGCTCAACTCAACCCATCCCAACCCAAATTATATAACTTAATACACGGAACTTGAATTCTCTTTATAAATAATTTTTCTTTCTTTCTTTTTATTTTTTTTGTTTTTTGTATTAACACTACAATCATCTCTAATTCTTTTATTCTCTTTTTCTTCTCTTCATTCTCTATCTTTACACTAATTATATTATTTTTTGAAACTTGATTTGATGAATAGATAGTGCATTTTACAATTCCAAGACATCATGAAAAAAAAATTGAAGATTTTAAGAATCCAAAATGAGTTTTTAATTTTTAGTCAAATTATAACTTCAAAAGCATTTTATAATCACTTCTTACTAGTCTATTTTTGTATCTTATTGTTCCCTAACTATTTGATAAAATGTTTTGACTATGATTTTTAATTTTTTTTTTGTTTTTATATGAAAATTATGATATCTTTTATGTTGTCTCTAATATATACATTTTATGATTTTTATCTATTTTCAATTGTTACAACCTAATATTTTTTCAGAATTATCAAAAATATCTGTAATATTCACAAAATTTTTAACCCAACCCAATATATCTTTTTATATAGAATTTTTGTATCTTTATATGTGAAAATTTAAGTCATTTGAATAAAGATCAAAAATCTAAATTTTATTATTTGAAAGAGATAGACAGACATGGAAATTATTTAACAGTTAAAACCTTTCATTGCGAGGCATGGTAATTTGGCGTGTTCCTCTATAAATCTACTACAACAAGACGAAATCATATTTTAAAAATCCTTCCTTAGAAAATTTCGAAAAACTTTATTTGTGATTACTAAAACAACTAAATCTTGCTTGAAAAACTATGGTTTGTCATATTTTTTAAAATGTTGTAAGATAATAATTTATTTTATATCAATTTGGTATTAATGAAATTGTTGTTTTTCTAAAACAAGAGGAAAAAAAGGAAAAAGTCTTTGTTATAAAAAAAAATATATTAATAAAATTAAGAAGAAGAAGAAACCTTCAGGCTTATATATATATATATAAAGGGCCTAACCCAGACAATTGGGCTGATATATACAAGGCTGGATTGGCAATTTGGCATCAAGTGCACTAGACTGATGCAAAAATAAAATAAGATATTAGCTAACAGCAGCCCAAAAAAGATGGATAAAATGTCAACATGTTATCATGTCACTGGAAATAAACTATAACATAATGTCCCTAATCAGCAAGTCTCAATCTTATGTTGCAGCCAGGTGTTGCTGCTTTCAAGTTTGGAATTAACAAAAACCACACATTCTCAAGTACCTCCTCCATCTAGTGTTTTCTATGCCAGAGCATTAACCTGAAAAGGTGAAACGGGGTAACATAATTATTTGTTTGTTTTATAGGAGGTAGCTTCTACTCTCAAATAAACTATTTTTTTATTTAAAAAATATTAAATTAATATTCTTTTTATGTGTTGATAATTTTAATATACTATTAACAAATAATATAAATTATATCTTAATATCTCTTCTAAATTAGGTTTTTTAGTTGAATTAATTATTTATTATAGTATGATAATGATTACTAAGCGATCACGAATTTAAATTTTATTATTATTATTTATTTAATAAAAATTAAATATAAAATAATATAGTTTTATACAAGTCAAAAAAAAACTTTCACTTTAAAAAATATATTATAAAAAAATATAAATTATATTTTGAAATCTTAAAAACTATAAAAAAATATAAATTATATCTTAAAATCTTATAAACTTTTAAATTGAATTAGTTTTTTAATATATATTAATATAAAAACTCCATATATTTCTAATTAAAAATTACTTTTAAAAACAACCCTACATCATAGCACATAAAAAACACACATTTGAATTAGGATTTTGTTTGTGGCAAATATTCAAATTTAATGATGGCATCGGAGCCATCAAATTTCAAGCTTACTCTTTCGTTTTTTCAGAGGCTCAATCATCCTTCCAAAGAACCCAACAGAAACTACATGCCACTACTTCCATTAAGTACTTAAAGTGATGATGGGATTGTCAATTCTTTGTTTGAGGTCATGTCACGTGCATGAATCACAAGAGAATTGGGAATTAAAGATCATTGATTTTGGTGATGATCATGAAATCTTGTGGACCCTCTAAAAATCCCACAGTCCTATGGTGGTAGAGGGAGGGGAATTTATTAACATCACTAGAAGTAAAATAGTCTTTTTTTCTTTTCAAAAAGAAAAACAAAACCAATGGCTCGAGGCTCATGTGAGCTGTGAACCCAATAAAAAGAGTCGAGTCCTTTTCTTGAAAAAGGTAAGCCATGAGGTGCAGACACCTCTGACCTTGTCAATACGTGACCCCATGGCCCCTCGCAGCATCAGCCATCATCTTCCATTAAGAGCTAATTGTTTTCCCTTCTCTCCAGCTGCTGGTTTCCACAATTATTGTCCCAATTCATTTCTGTATTCTATGCCATATCCTACTTCGTTTTCAGTTCTCTCGAAACCGTTTGTGCCATTGGTTTTTAACCATTCTCTCCAAAAACAAGATGCTCTCATCTTAGGTTGTTTGAACCTTGAGAAGGTGTTATGGGGATTAAAACGGTATATTTCCTTAATTTATAGTTTTAAATAATATAATTCATTTTCAAAGTTATTTATTTAAATGATACAAGAAAATAATATAAATTATATCTTAAAATTTTATTTAATCGTTTAATTTATTGGATTGGGATGATTTTCTAACATAATGATAATCAAGTAGTCACAATTTAAATCTTATTATTTTTATTTATTTGATAAAAATTAATAATAACATAATACAAGTTTATACAAGTTTCAAACAAAAAAAAATTATTTAAAAATATATATTAGAAAATAACATAAATTATATCTTGAAACCTTGCATAACAAGTTAAATTATTAAATTAAGATGATTCTTTAATATATTATAATAAATATGCTTTTAAGTTTGCCAAAAAAAAATAATATTATCATTAATTTTGGACTTGTTATATTTGTTATTGTAGTTTATTATTTGAAATTATTTTTAATTAACAATATATCAAAATAATATTTATTTATTTATTTATTTGATTGATATTATCACGTAAAAACAACCCTTTAATTTTTTTTATAAAAAATAATTTAAAAATTATTTTAAAAAATAAATTGTTAAAAATCCAAACAGACACTCACTGAAAAATATTTTACAAAAAGAAGGTTGTAAAAGCACTCACTGAAACATTCTCTTGCAATCAATTTTTGACTTAAAATTAATTCAAAAATATTCCTTATTATAATTAAAATATAAATCAAAAATTCAATTATAAGAGACATTGTTACTTTATATCAAATACGATGCCAAAAATGTAACGTGGTGACATCATTAGCATTATTACTCAATTTCTTGTATTTTTTATTTGAAATCATTAATGCAATGAAAGACTTCACCTTACTTTGAATCTCTTTATTCAAATTAATTACACATCATGTTCTAGAATTTTTCATGTTCTTGATAGCCTATCAAACGAAGGTATTTATCCTATTAAATACAATAATATGACAAATGATTCATTTGGTATCACAATGATATAATATGATTCAATTAAATTAATATTGAATATATTTCAGATAGTATCTCAACACTATACTATAGAACCATCGCACAACTTCTTGATTATTATTACCTCAAACACAAATCAAGATATTAAACAATTTTGTAACTTGCTGATTACAAAACAAATGTATTTTCCTCTCCCTTAATTTCTTAAATTTAAATGATAAAATTATTACATTAAACACATTAATCTGATTAATATAAAAAAGGTAATCATTAAAAATAAAGGTATGGTCTCGTATAAAATAAATAAAAATTACTCCTAGTCATCGGAAAGAAGCTTTTTTATACATGGGAAATTCACATATAAAAATAAGATTATTATTATTGGTGACTAGGCAATGAGTTAGCAAGAAGCTAAGGGATTATAATTTGGTACTTGTATGTACTTAATTCCTTGTTCTATGAAGGTTAACGAAGAAGCTAAATCTCCTTCCAAGGTCAAATCCTAAACCAGAAAAGTGGCACTGTTTTTCACAAGATTGGACAACTTTTTTTGGTCTATTTTTTCTTAAATCACGAGCAAATGACCTTGGCATTACTGTTGATGACTGAAATTACCAAATTACCACTTAGCAATTAATGGGTACAAATTCCAATCAAATGACAAATAGAAGCAATGACAGTCTTGCATCATCCATCATTCAGAATCATGCTCGAGCTCACTAGCTACTGAGTTGACTCATTTCAAAGACGAATCAACTCGGCTGAATCATTGCCCAAGAAAAAATCATAAGCAATTTTTTTTTCTTAAAAAAAGCAACAGTAACAAGAACTTTGATCTCCATATATCTGCAAAATTATCAGCCATAAAACCCAGTCTGGCTCCATACTGCGTCGCGCACGCGACTCATGTCTCGGCCCTTCAGCGTCCGGCCCACACCCTCAACCACGGAGGCGCCACCCATCTTTTGAGTCTGTGCATACTCACGTGCCAGGTACTCATGCGGGGGAACCATCTCGGACTCGTGGTTATCCAGCCCATCATCCGAGTCATTGCACGAGTCAACCGAGTTGACTCGATAAATCTTGCTCCAATCGGGCACGTTCACGGGGGCTGACGTGGCCATGTTGCGGGGAGATTGCGATGCCACGAGGTCGTTTCCACGAAACTGGTGCACAATTCTCGAGGAAGCTATTTTGTTATTGCCAGAAGAAGAATCTTCGAAGGCCAATGATAACCCACCCATGTGGCGGTCATCTCTTGGGATCCTACGGCGGCCGCTGCTAATAGACATGTTGTCAAAACTACTTTCAAGATCAGTGCGTGGACTCCAGTTGGAGTTATGAACACCACGGTCATTCCGATCAGCCGTGTCATCCACCATCGACCACACATCTTCCTCGCCTAGTTCCGACACGTCATTCACCATAGGTCCATGGCCGCTACCATAGCTATAACTACTTCCTAGCAATCTTTCACTGCGGCTTGCTGTTAGCCTCCTGCCTTTGGCCATATAGTATCATATAAATTTTAATGATAAGATTAAAAAAAAAGGAAAAAATTTTGGGTTAGAACAAGAACCCGCTTAGAAAAAAATGAGAATATATGACACTATATAGCTTTAAAGCAAAGTAAGTATTGTTAAGAGTCCATGAGAAAGGCTCTAACATAAGTGACTTTGAAGGAGGAGACATGTATATATAGCGTTTAGTATTTCACTGAAAGGAGGCTCATTTCATGTGAATTTGGAGTTCATTTTGTCTTCATTTCATGACAATGGATGGTGAGAATGGAAGACGCCAAGAGTGGCAATGAACTGACAGTCGAGTTGGATGCTTGGTGGGTTCACTTGCTTTTGGAAGCATGTGAGGTGCATTTACCACTGACTGAGGAAAGAAGATTTTTGGGTGTCGAAGTAGAGTGGAGATTACATTTTAAATAAATAAATAAACTTTGCCAAATTTGGATATTGAATTAGAATTACTGCGGAGTAATTTACTATATTTAGTCTTTTGGTTTTGATCTCACGGTGGTAAATATTTCCATCTGCCAATATATACTACAATAATGTCTTCTTTGTCTTGAATGTTTGAATCGTGATACTTGTTAAATCCGATTAGGTATAACAATTAATCCTAGAATTTTAGAATTCAAAGCTTAACATGGTATGGTATAGAAGACTTTAGTTAAATTGAGTATATTAACTCAGAAATCTAGTTAAGTTTTTAGATAACCTACACATATATTCAAAGGTTTAATGTATTGTAAATTATATCAATCTTGAATTTGAAACATCAAATGATAATTAAAATTTATTTAGGAGTATGTTTGTGGTTTTTTTTAAATGTTTTTTATTTTAAAATATATTAAAATTATTATTATTATTTTTTAAAATTTATTTTTTAAATCAGTACATTAAAACAATTTAAAATATAAAAAATTAAATTTTAAAAAAATTAAATTTTTTTTAAATACAAGCGTTTCTAATTGTTTTCTAAATCCATTGGATTTTGTATGTTATTTAAACTAAATCTGGTATAATGTATTCACCAACTTATTTTATCTAATCATTTTGATTAATGCAAAAAATATATATATTTTTCGGCTTGGTTAACGGCTTTACTTTACGTGTTTTTTTTTTTTTTACTCAATAATCCAAACAAGGCACGACAACTGAGGTGAATTTGTTTATTCCACTTCGGATTTCATTCTCTTGTTTCAATGGGTCCTACTCGATGAACCCGTCTTGTTTGACAATGTCTATTTACAATCCCAATTAGCTAGGCCCCACGTCCACGTGGGTAGTCACACTAGACCTCTTCTCTCTCTACAAGTACATTCACAGCCAAACACGTGCACGCATCCGATTGAAGTAGGTCCCACAGACATGTCACCATCATGCCACATGGACAGGCAGCAACCTAACATTAAAATTATTTATTAAAATAATTAGTAGCACTGCGAGATTTGGTGGGCTAGTCACGACAATGGCTATAAAATTAAGCCATTATTTTGCATAATTGATGACAATAGTAGCATTAATATGATTAAGATCCATAAATCCTTTTTTTTATATATATATATTGATCCAAGTTAGTTTGTGACTTGAATTTTTAATAGGTATGATTTAACAACTATGATTATAATTTTAAGGTATGAACATGAATTCGGCTTAGGGTTAAAATAATATCCACTTGTGTGTTGATGGGTTATGAAAAGCAAAGTGTTTTTCGTGTCTTCTTGAAGGGCACATTGGGCGGTAGAGAATGATAATGGTGGAGGGCCCTATTTTGGGCACCACAATTACTCGTCTTTTTGAATTGAACAAGAAACCTTATCATAAATCATGTACATTTCACAATCAACCAACAGTCCAAGCCGGTGGGGATGCCAAAATTCATGACCACCTTCTATACCCGTTGCTGCTGCTTGGGTTGTTTTTCTTTTTTATTAACTTGGTGTTCAGATTTAATTATTTTTATATATTTAAAATTAATAATTATATAAAATTTTAATAATCTTAATATTTATAAAAAACAAATAAATCAACTCTAGAAAACCTAACCTAAAACCTGCTTGGATTGTTCTTGATCGTTTCACTGCTTGCTTGCTTGCTGTGATGGTATGGTACAGTGCTACGGTTATGCGCAGTAGTATTATTGACAGATGTGGGATCCATTTTTACTGTGGGAAGACATGCTTTGGACCTATTTTTAGTTGTAGGGTATGCTAGGTGTGGACCCTGACCCAACTCCAGCTAAACAGGTAGTGGACCTATCAGTGTTAAAATCAGTATCCTATGCTCCCATTAGGCTACTACATGTGGTTACCCGCACGGTATTTTTTTTTTTTTGGGATATTTAGTTTATCATACTTATTTATAGATTGGACTAGATAGATAACCGGCATGTTGCGGTATAAATAAAACAATTAAAATAAAAAATATTTTAGGACACACCTGGCGTGTTTTTTTAAAAACAAGAAAAATCTAATAAATGGGTTATATGCTCATTTAGATTCAACCAACCAAAAACCAATATTAAAAAATATAATTAAAAATTAATATAAAAATAACATGATTTAAGATAACCAAACCCGCATTATAGATGATAAGATTGAGATAATTTTATACAAAATAAAAATAAAATATAAAACTTAATTTTCAACCAAATCTAATATAGAATAATCCAATTGAAGAAAAAAAATCAACTAACACAAATGACAAAAACAATGATCTAAATAAACCTATTAAACCTACAAAACATGTGAATTGGGTCATGAAATCAGGGTAGCTTTATGAAAAAAAAAATTACAAAACTCAATTCTCACTTAACTTAATATTAAAAGATGAGATTAAAAACCAAATATCATATTTTTTTGCTAACACCTCGGGAACTTCATGCCAAGTCAACTGAAACAAATGAAAATGCTCAAACTTAAATCAATCTAATATAAAATAATTAAATTGATAAAAAAAATAATTATTATATAACAAGAGAGAGAGACTCAGAAAACATTATTGCAATCCACACTGCATTATGACTAATGTTATACTAAAACCACAAAGTCTTTTAATTTTTCTTCTTGTGATAATGCATGTGACTAACAAAAATTTAGTATGTATCATGTATTTAATCTATCTAATCTATGAATAATTTCTATAATTGTATAGTTAAGTCTAAAAAATCAGCCTTTATAAAAATATTAATATCAATTAAACTATTAAATTTAAATAAAATCATGAAAAAATTCATCTTACTAGCAAAAACTAGTTTAGATAAGAGAGTATTGAAACCAAACAAATTAGATTGGATCATTAATAATCTCATTTTATGGGGTGTTTTGTAATTCTAACATTGTATAATAAAAGTTTTGAAAAAAGAATATATATTTTTGAAAAAATATTTAGAAAATAGCACAGTTTGAACACAACTGCTATTAAAAATAAAATAGTTGTTGTTTCAAAAATCATTTATCAATCAAATTAATTAATAGCTACAAAAGTTAATTAAAATTTATATAAAGATTCAATAGTGAAGAAATAAAATTTAAGATCTAATGGTCAAGAATATGTTACTAAAGACACAACCGAACTTTATTTTCGACATAACTAGTATTATTAGAAAGACCTCATTGAGACTATTCTAATAACACATTAAAAGAGCACTAAACGTGGTTGTAATTTGTTAATGTTTTTGTTTGGGGTAAATTTAACGTTAATTACAACCTTGTTTAATGATCTTTCAAAATATAATTAGAATCATTTTATTGATATCTTTTTAATGATATTAAATATATAAAAAGCAGATCCCTAGTGTATTCCCCCGATCTCTCTCTCTCTCTCTTTTTCTTTTCTTTTCTACCATATCAACTTATCTCTTTAGCCATTATATTTTAAATCTTGTCTTTTAGTAATTAGATCTTTATAAAAAATTAAGATGGCTTTTCATAAATATAATTTTTTATATAAAAAATCACTATACAATCCTATTCTCGACAACATTGATATATAAAATTAATATTAGAAAATAAGATTGTATTTAAATGCTATTTTAATAGACTGATATTAAAAAATATAATTATATTAAAAATATGCTATTTTCAAAATATTTTTGCAGCCGAAGTTATTCTCTTAAAAAATTTACTAAACTATGTCAACAAAAGTTTTTTTTTAAATCATTTTCTGTCACCTACATTTCTCAAGCCATGCCTGGCCTGTATAGTTTTGAATGGGAATCTACATTCACACACCACCATCGGATCAGATTACCTCATGTTTAATGAAATGACCAGAACGTTTATGCCGAACCTCACCCAATGATCACCCTGTTGTGATATAAGCATGTGAGTTGCCGTGCGTCTTATCCTTGGAAAAACTGAGAACCTTGACGTAAAATGTTGATGGGACAACATAAATTATAGTTTTATACGATATCATGGAAGGCCTCATGGCCTCCACACGCTAGTAAAAGTAAAATTAAAAAGCATTCAAGTAGTACAACCACATGATCAGTCAGCAAACTGACAGGGGAAGAACGAGTTTCATTACAAGTCAGTCATTTCGTACTGTGGAAAGCCTGATATGAATAATAGTATTATTTTGTTTATATATACATACCTGCCTCGTATAAAATTATAATATGGTGTATTTTATCCACTTTTATAGACTCATGTAAATTAAATAAAATTCTGATTATCCCAAGTTTTTATAAAAAATACACTCTCCAACTTAAATTTAAAATCTACTATATAAATTGTATAATATAGTGTATTGTATACCCTTCACATATAAATACAAGAGGAGGGTTGCTTACAGTCTCCTGTAATATTCAAAACGTGAACTCCTTGAATGGGGAAATGAATGGAACCAGTATGCGATGCATCCAATCATGCATTGCCTTCGCTTGGATCTTTCTGATTTGTTTTCCCGTTCGGCGGCTTTAAGAGATTCTTTAAAGCCATGTGCATGTAAAATAAATAATTAAAGCTAAATGACTAAATAATTAATTCTTTAAACGAGAGGAACTAGTTAATTAATCCTTTTCTCGAAACCAAAACATTAATTTATAATTTACTGTGATATGTCTTGTAGTAACATCTTAACAAAAGTCAGTGATGGAATTTAAATCTATGACTTCAAATTGAATAAATCTTACGTTTGCAGCTCAACCAATCCCTTAAAGGAGGAAATCGAATCTAAAATAATACTGTGAGAATAAATTTAATTTTTTTAAACTTGATTTTTCCAGCAAAGTCAGTATCTGAAGATTCCCATAACTTATATTTATTAAACAATTGACGGTTCATAAAGTAGGATGTAGAGGGACTCAATGGCACACCCTAGACTTTGTATGACCCACCACTCGTGTCCTTACTCTCGAAAAACGACATCAAAACCCAATCAATCCTTGATAACATGCCATTCAATTAACACTTAATTGGATGGCAAAGACAAAGATTTAGGTAATCCTATTTGTTTGTTCCTCTTCTTTTTTCGAATAAGAATCTCACATATTACTTATAATAAGCAGCATAACCACTCGAGCTAGAAGTTAGTATCGATTTAAATGATTCAGTTTTGATTAAAAAACTCAATTAGATCAATTTTTTTTAAAAAAATTAAACTAGAATAGTTAATCAAGTTTGGTTTTATATTTGTTAAAAATAAATAAATTCAATTTAGTTAAAAAGAATAAAGGATTGATCAATTAGGTAACCGATATTTTTTATTTATATATATAGGGTAGTGTACAATAATTAATATAGAGATTACCATATAAAATTAATTCTCTTACTATTTTTTGATTACATACATTTTTTATTGTGCAGTTTTCTATAATACGATTTTTCAAGTTGAAATTGAATAAAAAATTAATAAAAAAATAGTAGGAAGTGATTTAGAATGTATTTGTTTTTTTTAGCTCTCACATTAACGGCGAGACAAATGAAACACCATATTTGGTAAAAAAAAAATTGTGTTTTATACTGCAGAACCTATTAAAAAATTAAGTTTGAAATCCAAGTTTTGAGCAGTAGTTTTTATATGTTTTTTAACTAAGTTTTATAAATATTCCCTGAGCGTATTTAGAAGTGTGGTTATAGTTGTTTTTTAAAGTGGTTTTTCACTCGGAAATGCATTAAAATAATAAGTTTTTATTTTTAAAAAATTATTTTTAACATCAGCGTATCAAAATAATCTAAAAATAACAAAAAAATATTAATTTGAAGCAGAGAAAAAAATAAAAAAATATTTTTTTTCAAATGCGCTTTTTAAACATAAAAACTAATAGGGTAAACATTTTATCCAAATATTTTATATATGTTTTTTGCTATACAAAAATTTCAACCATGGTTTTTATCAAATATATATTTTAGTCCACCTAACTACAACTAAAAATACTCTTTTTTTTCTAAACTTATTTTTTTCAAATCACAACCACAAAAAGTTATCTCTGAAACAAACACATTCTTTGAAGAGATAAAATCAATTTGAATGTCTTTCTTAGCAACCTTGTGATGTACAAAATACAAAATAATAATGCACCTTAATATGTTTAATACAATTATAAAATATAAAATTTACAAAAAAATAAGTAGCATTTAAATTATAACATCAAAGTACACGTATAAAAGTAGGAGTAATTTGCAAACCTGATAATAAATACTAAAGTTATTTAATTTTAACAATATTATTGGTTAAGACTTTATACTAGTTCTAATAAAAGAATTTGTTCGGATTTTCAAGAAATTAATATATTACCAAAAATGACATTCAATTCAATTAATTTCAAATTAGTTTTAATAAATATTATGAATAATCAAGTTATTTTGCTAACCCTACCATCCACTGTGCCACACTAACTGTACAACAATCAAAATCAACATTTTGAAATTGCATTTTAAAGGTCTTTCTATGAACATTTTTTTATTTAAAATTAATATTTTTATATTTTCAGATCAAATATGTATTGTATTGATATAAAAAATAATTTTTAAAAATAAAAAGATTATTTTTATATATTTTTAAATAAAAAATAAAAAACAACGTTTTTGTATGTATTAACTGAAAGGTTAAACAATAGAAATCAGGATTTGTAAGCACCTCTGGGCGGTTGTTCTTTATCATGCAAAATTGATTAATCAAATGTCTTTCTTAGCAACCTTGTCATGTAAAAAATACAAAATAATAATGAATCTTAACATGTTTAGTACAATTATAGAATATAGAATTCACAAATAAATATGATAAATAAATAGGTAGTGTCTAGATTATATTACCAAAATACATACATAGAAGGAGGAGTAATTTGCAAACCTGACAATAAATACTGAAATCATTTAATTTCAACAATATTATTGATTAAGGTTTTATACTCATTCTAGTAAAAACATTTGTTTAGATTTTCAAGAAATTAATATATTACTGGAAATGACATTCAATTCAATTAATTTCAAGTTAGTTTTAATAAATATTATGAATAATCAAGTTATTTTGCTAACCCTATCATCCACCATCACCCTTACTGTACAACAATCAAAATCAACCTTTTGAAATTGCATTTTAAAGGTCTTTCTATGAATATTTTTTTATTTAAAATTAATATTTTTATATTTTTGGATCAAATATGTATTGTATTAATATAAAAAATAATTTTTAAAAATAAAAAAATAATTTTAATATATTTTGAAATAAAAAAACAACGTTTTTGTATGTATTAACTGAAAGGTTAAACAATAGAAATCAGGATTTGTAAGCACCTCTGGGCGGTTGTTCTTTATCATGCAAATTGATTAATCAAATCTAAATTGTTGGGAATGATTGCACTAGACTACTACGGTGGATTACAGGGGGGATTCTTATATTGCCATTGATGAGTTAAGAAATTCTGAAAGGTCGCTGTGTATGCACTGATTAATTTAAATGGAACAAGTGGGTGTCTTGTCCGAAGGAAATGTCATAGAAAATGTTTCTGTTGGAGGCTTTGTCGGATAGTTAGGGTTAGGGTTGTCAAGAACTGATGACTCGTCAATGAAAGTTGGTTCTTGCACGAACTAGCTTCACTAACACATGATTGCAGTGGAAAAGAAAAAGGGCCTTTTACTGTCTTTAGAATCGAAATTAGATCCTTGTACTTGCCTTTGTAATTCGTGCATGAAACTGAGTTTCTTTCCTTCTTCTTAATTACCACATTATCATAAAAAATCTGCTAAAAATCATTAAAATATTGCAGTTTCTAGGCGAGTGCAGGTCTAATATGAAATGCCTGTAATTGTAATTTTAAAGGCACGCATATGAAATCTACGGGTTTTAATAATATTTTAAGGAGTAAACTTTACTTACCTCTTATATAATAATGTTTGAATAAATTTAATTTCTTGTATTTAAATTTTTGGTAATTGAATCATTGATCTTTTTATACCTATCAATAATTTAGAGATCCATTAAATAGGATTAATTGGCTTTACATGAAATTTAGTTGTAGTCTAAATTCGCTCGTTCGAATGTCTCAAGCTTCTAATTGAATTATTTTGAAAATATATAACAAAATTTTTTAAAGAAAAAAATATATAAAAATTGTTTTATAAAAAAATTTGGGAAACTATTTTTAACGCGTGGTATAAAAGACTAAGAGTGTGTTTGGTATTGTGGTAGTTAAAAAAAAATAGTGCAAGTGAATACTGCAATTCTCTTGCACTGTTCACATGAACAGTGTACTCATACATACTTTTAATGTTAATTGCATTGTTCATTGAACAATGCAATTACGTGAACAATGCAAGAAAAGCAGCCTTTAGCTACTTTTTTCAATGCTGCATTTTAAACATAGAAATTAATAAGGCCCATAAATAATAATCAGTGGTTTTTTCTTTACCAAGCACTTACCTCCTGCGTTTTACTTTAAACACAACTTTTAATATGTAAACAAACGATCTCTAACTCTTCAAAAATTTATGAAAGAATTATAGAAAAAGCATTTACTTCTGCAAGTAAAAAGCTTAAAAGAAAGTTTTAGTGTCATGAGAAGGGACACTTAAAAACCTGCATTGTCTATTCAAGTTTTTATTGGTGTTTGGGAATGTTTTTTAAAAATATTTTAAAAAAAAATTGAATTTTTTTATTTTAAAGTAATATGTTTTTGATATTTTAAAATTATTTAATGTACTGATTTTAAAAATAAAAAATATTATTGACATGCTTTTATGAATGAAAAATACTTTAAAAAATAACTATAATCATATTCCTAAATACAGTTAAAGAAACAAAGACTTGTGTATGTATGCTAGTTTCTAAACACAGTTGAAGAAACAAAGACTTGTGTATGTATGCTAGCACAATTACAAATAATTTATTTAAAACTTGATTGAAAAAGAATTTAGTTTTAATACATATATAAATGGTGACTTGAAGATACTCTAACAGTAAAAAAGCAAAAAGAAATTTTGCATTTTTTATGAAAACATTGTTTGGGAACTTGAATTATGAGTATTGAACCACGATAGTGTAAAAAAGAGTTTTTTTTTTCTTTTCTAATGAGAGACAAATCGGGGTGACATGAAGTTGAATTTCAATGAACAAAGAAGAGTTTCATTAAATTAAATTACCATACTCACAAAATAAATTTTATGTTTCCCAAATTAATATTGAAGACTAAGAGGGTTTTTTTTTGTGGTTATAAAAGAAATATTTGAACTTGAATTTTTTTAAAGAAAAAGAGGGATGTTAATGTTAATTAAGGTTATCTATATATATAAAAGAAATATTTGAACTTGAATTATATGTTAATGTTAATTAAGGTTATAAAAGAAATATTTGAACTTGAATTTTTTTTAAAGAAAAAGAGGGATGAAAACTTGATTAATTAGAAAGAGAAAAGTTATGTTTGTGTAACAAGCGAGATTTTATATCAAAGTTAATGCCAAAAAAACTTGATTAATTAGAAAGAGAAAAGTTATTTTTTAATACATGGATAGAGAAAAGAAGAAAAGAAAACGAATAGCTCTATACCAACTGAAAAACTAAAAAGTAAGATTCTTATAAATCTAGTTTGTCCTTTGTAAGATGCTTTCGGGATCTTTATAAAGATCTAATCCTGTATAAAAAAAATTCTTGTTTGTAGATCCAGAACCCAATATGAAAATCACTATTTCTTTTTGAATTTTTATCTTGAAACATCATGTTATTTCTAATCACTCAGATTTCCTAAAAAAATTCTACAAGACAATGATAAAATCGCGGGTTGCTAAAAACTCCCTATCACCAAATAATATGATGATCAATTGAATTTAACACGCACCATCTGAATCCCAAGTCAATTCATGAATCTAATCCATGGTTTCATTGGTGTTAATCAAGTTACAGCTCGCGACAATATGAGGTTGATGCAAGGATGAATGGCTTTCTCTATACTTCCAAACGTCGTTAATTAATAAGTTTTAATAAAGTTCTTACAGTTTGCACCAAATATCTTTGATATAATGCCAATAACATATCTATCTCGACAGAGCAATTATATTCATGGGTGACAAGAGAATTTTCCCTTTCTACGTAGGCCTAAAGGGACAAGCAGTCATGATCAAAGATCATCATCAAGGAGAGATGAGTCCCACAGAACTGACACTCTTTGCAAATTGTTAACAATTTTAGTGGTGGCAAGCTCTGGTGGCAAGATCCCTTTTTTCTTTCTCCATGATAGGTTAAATTAATCAACTAACTCATTGTTCATCTCTACTTTGGAATTGTTTCTTTCAAGTTGGGTCGGCCACCCCATTTTAAGCCATCTAGCTAGTCTCTTTGGTAATGGCGCCAGTACCACAATGCGATAAGCTTGCCTTGATAAGAGTTTGATGTGATAAAATACCTCCATAGCTAATAGTTATCTTATAGTGTTGGCAAAGTTAAAATTGATGCATGCATGGTTTTGATGTTCTCCTCGTAATTAAAAAAAATTGCACCATTGGAAATCCAGGTTGGGTACCTTGCTAGGGCTAACTCGAGCATGATAAAGCTAGAAGTTAGAAGTTAAATTTGGGTCCAACATTTTGGGATAGTTACTCAATGTGAATTCAACGTGTAGGCTAACTATCTTACAAAGTTAATAACATTACAGATGTTTCACCTCCAGCAATCGCAAGTCCTTGTCTGCAATTTTCTGTGTAATAATATGCATGAATGATCAGTTAAAATAGATATATATCATTTTAATTTAAAAATTTTAATTTTAAAATATAATTTATATTATTTTTTAATATATTTTGTCTTCCGAAAAAACATTTCAACCTTGAAATTTATACATGATCACATTATTTTATATTAAATTTTTATTAATTAAAATAAAAAAATAATGAAACTCATAAATTTTTAATTATCAAAAATTAAAATATCTTGTTAAAGTCTAAAGACTCACGTATTTACATGAAACTCGTAAATTTTTAATTATTAAAAATTAAAATATCATGTTAAAGTCTAAAGACTCACGTATTTACATGAAATAAAGAGTATCTAGATAGGTGCCCTCCAAGCAAATCATGATTTCCTACCATTCATTAGCATTAGGGAATTTTTTTTATACAAGTAATCAAATAATGCTATTATGAACTCAAATTATTAATTTGCTTTTTAGCTCAATGATTCATATATTTTATACTCCATGATGAACTTGATTACCATATCTTGGCTGTGATTAAAAAACAATTCGAAGGGAATCTTGCCCTTTCAAAATTCGGTGCAAACCGGCCATTATTGCCATGCTTTCCTCCCTAGTCCCTACTATTAGTTAATCAGGCTATGATATGTGCATAAACTATTACTAGGGATAGCAATACTATTACATGATTTTCAATTTTTTTTCTAAAAAATATTATATTAATTTGTTTATATATATATATATTATAGTTTTGATGTGTTGATATTACATTTTTTAATGAAAAAAATATTATTTTAATATTTTTTATTAAAGATTACTCTGCATCATATTAATAAACATGCAATTAGCATATCATTTAACATTGTAATAGCTTCTATTGTTTGCACTGAGCTCATAAATAATTACATTTCAGATTTTAATTTTATAAAAATAAAAATAATTTATTATTTTATTCAAGAAGACATACCTTTTTTATTTATTTTATTCATAAAAATCTATCTCATTTTATATTTTTAACCAAATACATATTTTTTAAACTTACTTTTTTCTTAAACCACAACTAAAAACAACTTTTTTAAAACCTAATTTTTTAAATTATAACCATAAAACTAACACGAATATAAACTCACGTACAAATTGGTTATACATAATTGAGATTTTCATTTCCAAACATTCATCATTAGATAACATTTGAGGACAGAGATAAGTGCTTAATTCAAAAAACTTTCGGAACCTGAACTTGGTGGGTGTAGAGTCACTTTCAAAATGATAGATGAACAATTAATACATATAGCTATGACAATTAACTGTTCAACTTTCTTTAAGTTGCCATAACAGTCACCAGAAAGCTTGCATACTTCCCTTTCATGGGGTTACTAGCCAGTTATGAAGTGCTCCTCCCACTTGCATAGGATGGTACCTGAACTTGTGGCTCCAGCTGTGGTGGCAGGTCCATTCCTTCATCAAGTGGAAATATTTTCACTCATCAAATTTTGACAGTGTACTTCTTGTTTGGACTCAAACGAAGATAGAAATGATTGATTGATTTGGCCGGCATCTTTGTATTTGGCTAGCTCGCAAAGGTCACAGTGTCCCCAGCTTATGGAATCACAGTCACTTTTAGCTCACAGAGGTCATTAATAGCCCCATTTGCAGCCGCGTTTGTCAAAACTTTATTTATTTTTATTTAAAATTAATTTTTTAATATTTTTAATATACTAATTTTACTTTTTTAAAATATTATTTTAATATATTTTAAATTAAAAAATATTTTAAAAAACAATTAATATCACATCACAATATACATCACAATATGGGACTTGACCATTAGGATAGGGATGCCTCAATTATGTTTATCTTTGCTTTTTTTTTTAATTTGAAAATGCTTCATGGGATATATTAAGGCCTTTTAATAAGTATTTACGTGATTAACGGGGTCATGGATTCATTAGGAGCTATAATTTCCTTGGCTTTCTATATTGTTGCATGGTTCTTCTATTAATAAATAAAAAATTGTATTGGATTTCTTTACTAATTTTCTATTGATAACTGATATCGTAATTTGAACCAATTTGTCCTTGGCTTTCTATGTTGTTGCAAAATTATTCATCAATTTATTAGGAGTATTAATATCTTTCACTTACTTTGTAGATGGATATTTGATATTAAATAAAATCAGAATCATCCATCTATAATAATAATATAATTTTCTCTTTTAAGACAACTAAAATAAAAATTTTAAATAAAAAAATTAATTAAAATTTCTTTTAATATATTTCTTGTTTTTGTTTTACCTAAACCAATTGGAAGTTTAAATTATAAGTGTAACATCCTCAAACCACTGAACTTAAAATATATAACATATACTTATATTTATTAAAAAAGTTTTATATATTTATATGTTTTACTGAAATTTTGGTAGAGTTTTTTTTGTATTCTTTCGATACTAAGTTATCGACTCAATTATTTTTTCAATATGTAATATAAATCACAATTTTTGTTCATTATTTAAACTTTCAAAACTCAAAAATATATCAATATCCCCTTTCTGATTTGTATAGAACAATTTATTAAAAGCTAATAAATTCATAACATGCATAGTTTGAAAATTATCAACAATCATAATTCAACTTAATAACATCAATATCATAAATTACATCACACATAAGATAATAAGTTAAACATTTATAATTCTTAGTTATAAAAAGATATTACAATAAAATATTAGTTCTTTTAATTATATTAATCACATAGCAAAATTTATATCTAAGTATCTATTTTCTGGTTTGAAAATGCGACGTACCTAAAAATGTAGTCATATTAAACATGATTAAAATTATAAATTTCAACAAGTAATTGAATAATGACTAATTATTCATGGATATAAGGTAATTTTCACATAATTGAATAAATTATTTTATTTTTTTTGTAATTTTTAAACTTTTAAATTCATATATTCTTTTCTAAACACATAGAATAAATCTATTGAAAATTAACAAGAGTATCTTCCACAACCTGCATATTTAACCTCAAACCAAAATTTTATAATTTATCTATATATTATACTAAGTGGTTTTCCTATTGACTTATAAGTTAATTTTTTTAACATGATCCTTCAATCAGGCATTATTCCCGATAGCCAGCAAATAATTTTCTCATGGTTTGCCCATTCAACATGGTGTTATTTCCATTAATCCAGGAAATTATTTTCATGGCTTGTCCATTCAATAGGATATTATTTTTAGAAACTAAAAAATAATTTTGTAATATTTCTAATAACCAGGAAATAATTTTTCATGCCTTTCCCATTTAATATGATATTTTTTTCAGTAACTAGAAAATAATTTTCTTGACTTGCCCATGACTTGCCCATTTAATAGGGTATTATTTCCAGTAATCAGGAAATAATTTTTTTCTTTACACTAAAAATTATAATCTACAAGATTTCTTCTACAATAATAAAGATTAAATTAGTTAACTACTGCAAGGTGTCGAATACCTACCTGGTGTCTGTGTACATGAATAGGTCTTTTGTTGTTGGTTAGGTCCTCCGGCCTCCTCTATACCAACACAATTTATTTTGTCATTGATAATTTATTTAAATCGGTAAAATTCTAATACCAATTACATATTTATTTTTTTCACAAAAATCCTTATTCAATTTAACCTATCAACATCAATTATCTTTAATTTGGCAAGATTTATCAATAATATTTTTATTAAACTCCATTGTCTAATTTTCTTCTCCTTTTAGCCAAAAATAATCCAGGGGAGAAAGTGAAGATTTTTTTTCTTTTCTCTTTGAAAAATTCTTACTCCTTTCATATAATAACACTTTTAAACTTATATCTTCCAAACAATTGGACTAAAACCTCAAATCCCCTAAATTATTCCTCTTTTGGCCCAAAATTCAATTAAAATGAGGGGTGGGGGGAATTTTTTTTCTTTTATTTAAAATTAAACACTTACCCAACTATAATTGATACTTCCTTACATGACTAAATCATAATTTGCATTATTCTTATAATTTATAACATACATTCACAACTTCACATAAATCATAATTTTGCATAATCTTTCATCAAACATAAAATTAGAGAAATTAATTAATTAAAACATGTTATTTACCTCACTTTGATAGGATTCAAGGAAAGAATGCAAGAAAAATTAAGTTTTCTTCAAACCCTAGTTTAAAATTCTTCCTCCAAAGCACTTACCACTTTAAAATCACCTCCTCTTAATGTTTAAGTAAATTAATCACCTTAATTACTCTCATTAATTGGTGAAACTAACAAGAATTTGAGTAAGAAATCACATAATTCTTCCGCCTCTCTTTGGTTCTAGCTCACAGTGAAAAGAGGAGAATATAAATTATTTATAGACTTGCTTTTAACTATTTACATATTGGTCCTCATTACTTCTTAATTCTATTTTTGTCCCTTAACTATTCTTTTTACTTAATTTACACCATAACATATTATCTTTTACTTTATTGTATCCATTTACTATGCTTGAAATCCTTGTATTTAATCTATTCAATATTTTATTTATTTTACTTGGATTATAATTTATTGGGTTTTCATAATAAATTTAAATTTAAGATGTACATTAGTTAAAACAGGGTTTTGAGATAATTTGGTAGGCACCCAAATAAAGAAGGCTTTTCTTCTATATATGATTAGTGCATTACACATTTGTTATGGTGTAACCTATCACATAAGATAAATCTATACAAGGAAAACATAATATTTTTTATTTGACAACACATCCCATAGTATACCCCCGCAAGCTGAAGGTGGGTTATCTACATCAAGTTTGGAACGTAAAGAAGCAAAAATAGAGGAAGCACATCGTTTAATTGATCTTTGGAGGAGATAAAACAAATTTGAATCTTTTTTTTTAGCCACTCAAACTAATAATCAACCTCAACATGCTTTATACAAGCATGAAAAATCAAATTAGCAGACATATAAATAACACCCAAATTATCACACCATATAGTGGTAACAGAACTATGAGAGAAACATAAATTTGATAAAAGATAGCGAAGCCAAAGAACCTCGACAGTACCATCAGCTAAAGCCTTATACTCTATTTCAGTGGAGGAGCAAGCAACAATTCATTGCTTGCTAAATTTTCATGAAATAGGAGTTTTGCCAAGAAAGACGATGTATTCACCTGTGGATTTTCGATCATCAATACTCCCAGCCCAATCAACATCAGTTAAACCATGAAATGATAAAGAATAGTCACGAGTAAGGTGGAGATAGAAGGAGGCCTTACCTTTCAAGAATCATGGTATATGTTTAACAACGGTCTAATAACTTACAATACAAGCATGCATAAACTGACATACCTTATCTATAGTATAATGGATGTTTGGTCTAGTAAAGGTGAGATACTAAAGAGCGCCAACAATTTGGCTGAAGCAAGTGGGATTTGAAAACAACTAACTAGATTGCAGATTAATTTTTAAAACAGAGGTTGATGTATTAACAGGTTTACACGGTGACATACCCGCACACTTTAAAAAATCAAAAGCATTATTGTCTTGACTAAACACGAGACCCATATTGGTGGGAGCAATTTCAATCCCCAAAAAATAATTAGCATTACCCAAATCATGAAGTTTAAACTTTGAACTCAACGTTACCCAAATCATGAGTTTAAACTCCGAACTCAGTAAGGTAATATGGTGTTCATTCAATTTAAAGTTATTACCGGTAAGTAAGATGTCATCCACATAGATAAGTAAATAATAGATATCATGATTCACATTTAAAATAAATAAAGACTATCAACCTTTGAAGCCTGAAAACAAATGGTCAGTAAAAAATCACTTAGCCGCGTGTATTAGGCTCGTGGTGCTTATTTTAACCATAAAAAGACTTGTGAAAATGACAGATATAAGAAGGCAAAGCAAAGTCAACAAAACTTGGGGGTTGTTCAATATAAACAACCTCTCGAAGTGAACCATTGAGAAAAATATTATGAATATTAGGTCGAATCTGTCATCCTTTAGATAGTGTAACAGTGAGAATTAATCGAATAGTAGTTGGTTTAACAACTGGACTGAAGGTTTTTGAGTAATTAATGCCTTCTTGTTGAGTGAACCTTCGCCCAACCAAGCAAGCCTTATAGCGGTCAATGGTATCATCAAATTGCCGTTTTATTTAAAACACCTATCAGCAACCAACAATATTCATAAAAGGATCAAATTGCACCAAGGACCAGGTAACAGTGGCATGTAAGGCTATAATTTCAGACTTCATGGTAGTATATCAGCACAAGTACTGGTTAGCCTCCTTAAAATTCAATGGTTTAAAAGTAGAGGGAGACGTTACCCGTAGAGTTGAAGCTGACAAAGAGAAAGCAGAACCAGAGGTGATGTTGCCAATCTTTTGTTGTCTAGGATGCAACACCATGAGATGTTTTTGGTGTTGATGGTGGAATAGGGGACCGGTTAATGAAGTTCTGTTGTGGAAGAGAATATATGAAGAGATCCACGTATAAGTTTAGTCTTAGCAGTGACAAAGCAGAGTGCTTAAATAGGGAAGAAGATGTTGGCAGAAGGCTGGAAAGACATCAACAGATGAAGAATTTCATAAAGATAGTGTTGGCACCTCAAAACTTGAACCTATAAAATGATTAAGAGATACATATGAAGATCAAGGTGAGGGGATCAAGGGGTTAGTAAGGAGGGGTGGTGTGGCTGAGATAATTTGTGTTAGAAAGATGATGAGAGAGGGCAGGCTAGAGACAGTGGTAGATGGAAAGGAGGGACTGATGGTGATATATACAAGCAGATGTGCAGACTCATTAAATAGGAAAGCATGTTCATGAAATTAAACATAACAAGAGGTGTAGCTATGATTAGATGACAAATCAAGACAATGATAGCCTAGATGAGATGAATTATAGCCTAAAAACACATATAGAGTGGAGCGATAGTTTAACTTATAAGCATTGTAAGAAAGAAGTAAGGAAAAACAAAGACATCTAAAAATACATAAAAAAAACATAAGTAGGTATTTAATGAAACAAACATTGAAAGGGAGATTTGTTTTGTGAAATCGGTGTTTGCGTACGATTAATGAGATAAATTGAGGTTTCAAACATTGGACAAGAAAAGTAAGGACAATTTCAACAATATGACAATAATGATGCTTAACGGTACCATTTTATTCATATGTATATGGATATATGAGGCGGTGATGAATACCAATGGTTTTGAAAAAAAAATTTAATTTATGATATTCACCACCCTAATTAGTGTGAACAGATTTGATTTTGTAAGAGAACTGACATTCAACAAAGACTTAAAATTGATGAAACATATTAAATACATATGATTTTATGACAATAAGATAAAATCAAATAAATTTTGTATATGTATCAACAAAATGATAAAATATCAAAAACCATTAAAAGATAGCATAGAAGCAAGGCCCCAAACATCACTAAAAATAAGTTCAAGAGGAGCAGAAGTTTTATGACCTATAGGTTCTAATAACAAACGAGAGGATTTTCCTAACGAACAAGCTTGATACTAAAATTTGAGATGACGAGAGTTACAAAAAACCTTTTTATTAGATGCTAGAAGACTCTAAAATACATGAACTTGGATGACTGAGTTGACGATGCCAAATATTAGCGAAAGTAGGTAAGGACTTAGAGGTCATCTTTATTCTGACCGGAAAGAAAAACTTCCTTGGTGATGAATCTTTGATATTGAAAACAAAAAAGTGAAATTAAAAAAAGATAGAATTTTCATGATAAAATTGTTGAACATAAAGTAATCTTTTTTTTTTTTTTAATTTGTGGAACATGTAATATATTAGACAATGTAAAGACTCATTTTGGAGTATACAAGATATTATGTGCGGTATCAGATATACTAAGTCCCTTACTATCACAAACAAGTAATTGATCATTACTAAAATAGGGTTCTGCGTGTGCCATGCTTGTAATATCTAGAGTAACATGGTGATTCACACTTGTGTTAAGAAACCAAATGGTATAATTTTCTGTTGACGCATCACTAAGTTGAAATTAATGAGGGAGATAAGTCTGCCAGTTGCAGCTAATTCATCAAACAAACCTTTAACGCATTGCAAGTAGAGAGTGATAGTATCATCACCTTGTTGAAGATCCTAAAAAGAGCAATGCAATTACATGATCCTAAAATTGGATAGGGAGGTAAGAGCATTTTTAAGAGTGCTCTAAACACCGGTAGAAGTTGGAAAATCGACCATAAGATAGAGAACATCAATTGAAAGAGAGGACAATAAAGTGCTAAAGATAAGCTAATCTTGTTGTTTCCAAGTTAGAAACATTAGGGCAGGGCTAGAATTGACGCTAGTAGAGGCAATAAAAATAGTACTAGATAGATAATGCTGAGAGGGACATGAAGTCAAGCGTCAACAAACAAGAAGACTCATTGATCAATCAGATACAGTTTCATCTGCACACGCCAAAACAAATAATTGTTGTTGGTGAGTTTGAGATTAATAACTTGCTCGGTGTTGGAGAGGGGAATAAATGTTATTGTCGCAGTAGAGGAAGTCATGGTTTTGTTTGGTTGTTGTTGTTCATCCAGGAGCTGGAGGGAATGAATTTGGAGAAGAAGGTTTGATATTGATGCTAGCAGCTGCACTAACCAATGGATCTATAACAATAATCGTGACAAGTCAGATTAGTAATAGCAAGATAACAAAAACTGAATAAAAATAAAAGATAAATCACACAGAAGTTGAACTGCGAATCACTGTCACATAAAACAAACTAAGAAGAAGGAGATGAGCATGCTTTGACTGATTACGTAGAATAACAAACAAGCAAAGAATCTTGAAATCACGTTTACAGCAAAGAGGAAAGGAACAAGGTCTGCGGTAGCTAGGAGAAGAACCTATCAAAGGAGATGAGAGAGGCCCAGAATCACATTTGCGACAAAAAGATCAGGAAAAATATGAGCTAACCATGTGAAGGAGACGAAAGTGTAAATCTATTTTAAATAAAGAGGTTATGATACCAAATTGAAACAAGTTTTTGAGATAATTTGATGAGCACCCAAATCAGGAGACTCCTCTGTTATGGTGTAACATATTGCATAAGATAAATCTATACAAAGAAAACATAATATTTCTTATTTTACATCACATCCAATAATAATATTGAATTTTTTTTTATTTATGTCTAATGTGATAAAAAAAATATCTATGATATGAGATCAATTCTTACGATGTATATTAAATATTTTATCAAATATGAGAGAAAAGGAATAATACAACTTTCTATAAGGTTAAAAGGTCCCTAAATTTATTTGAATAAAACACATATAATAGTGTATTTGTTTAAATTACATAATAAATATAAATAAAATCATTTTTAGAACCTCATGTTTTAACAAGTCTTCCTATTTTTATTTCACACAAGAAAGAATCTTAAATTCAAAATCCCTTGACATGATTGAGCTGATTTTCTAATCTTCAGAAAACATTTTATTTCAAGAGAAATATTCTCTTTCTTTCCAACAGTTGGATGTCTGTGTCTAATTTTCTCATCTTGAAAACCAACTCCAAGAGGATAAGAATATATCAACAAGCTTCCATGAAAGCCATAATTAAAGAGATGTGGGTGTGAAGTGTCAGTATCAAACCCTAGAGAATTCTGGCTCTTCTACTTGTTCAAAGCTTTTTAGTTTTTTTCCACGACATTTTGTCTCCTGAGCCTCGACCCAGCCTCCCCTCCATGTCTACTTCTTCATAATGTTGTTTCCTTTTCTATTGTTGGCTTTGGGTCATCTTGGTAGGTGGCACTGTGTTTCGAGGAGGAGGAGGAGAAGTCTTGATTGTTATATACAGGCACTGTATAATGATTTAATTTCATTATAATAAAATATTAATAAAAAAATATAGAATGAAATTAAATGAACATACTATTTAACCTTTTGGATACGAATAAGCCAAGGATCATTCAGTTTGCACCGAACATTTAATTTTGTATCAAAAAATTAAAAAAGAAAATCCTCATTCTATCTTAAGTTTCTCAACGTTATCATCTTAAGAGAGCCAACGCATCTAATCTCATTGATGAAAAACCAAATCAACGATTCCGGGGTGTTTGGTTTTCTAAAATAGTTTGAGTATTTTTATTTTAAATTATATTTTATGTTTTTTTATTATCTTGATGTCAAAATAATTTTTTTAAAATATTTTTAAATAAAAAATATTTTAAAAAATAGTATTTATTTCTACGAACAATACTATACCTGGCATTATTGGCTTATCGATTTTTCACTGTATACTCTATTCCCTATTCTCTCTGAATAAAAAAGTTATCCACTGGCAAGTGGGTTATAGATATCCAGGAAGCTCGTGTGTTCAACTTGCCAGGACTTGACCCCGTCTTCTTACAAGGTCTCATATGGGGACCCAGACATTGCCACTTGATCCTCTCATGCCCCATACGCACCTTTTTTTGGAAAAAAAAAAATGGTAAATGATTAACTTAAGCGTTAACCAAGAATTTTAAATTTAGTTTTTTTTAGTTATAATCAACATGGCTAAGGAGTGATTTAATATTTAAATAAATATAAAATATAATTAAAAAAATAGTTGGTACAAGCAATGTGTATATCAACACGTGGAAGATGCTCGAGACTTTCGAGCGACTCCTCTTATCAGCTCCTTCTATAAGCTTAAAACCAGCTTTCATTGTATTGTTGGAAGCCCTATAACAACGTTGGTGAAATGGTTTGTTATTGGCAGTAATGTTATGTAAAATTTTAGAGTTATCCTCTAATTTATAGAGATTTCAACAGCAATTTTTAATATTTTTTTTTTAATTTTTATTCTCTATATTTTTATAAAATTTTGATTTATTTTTAATTTTATCATCCAATCCTAATTTTTAGAATTCTTTTGTTGAACTGATTTTTATTTTCAATTTCACCCTTCATTCAAAAGTAAAGTTGACCACTAATTTACTTATTTTTATTTTAATTGCTATTTTTAGTTTCAGATCCTTTATGTGTGCGTGTGTATTTATTTATTTCATCCTTTAACATTTAATTAGCTAAGAATTAGATTTCATAATTTTTTTTAAATAGTATTTATTTTTTAATGATATGGATCATAAGTTCAACAATTTAACTTAGTTTGATATCATTTTTGTTATTTTACATATCTTTTTAAGTTTTTATCATTCAACATTATTTTTTTTAAAAAAACAAACTTTATAATTTTCAATTTTTTTTATCAGATTTATAATCTAAAGTTGGCTCAATATTTGTTACATAAGTTACATATTTGGATGCTAACTCAAGTTGATGTTGCTAGGGATTATTTGTCTGTCTTGATTATTTGTCTGTCTTGATTTTATTTGCTCTTGTCACATGTATCAAGTTATAAAATTTTTTCTTTGAAACATGTATTTTTTTCTTTTAAAAATAAAAACGACCTCACAGTGGAGACTTATCCACAGCTAGGCTCGATGTTTCAGCTAATTTATTTTGAAAATAGCTAAGTATTTCCAACAAAGATTAGTGGGAATCCCATTTTCAATTACAAGAGATTTTGGGTCCCACTCCTTCACCTCGGGCCCTATGACATTGTCCATGTGTGACAGATCACAAGAACGGTATCGAGCACAAAATAAACAAGCCCATCTAACAGCGGGTCCTTCCATACAATATTTATTATTTTTTTTAACGTAAAAACATATTTAAACTTTTATAATATGTTTTCTAATAAAAAAAATTTAATCATTAATTTAAAATATAATAAATATTAAACATCTTTTTTAAATATCAATACAACAACATATTAACTAATTTTTATTTCTCAAATATTAAAATAATAAATTAAAACTATCAAGATTTTATATATCAACTTTATAACCCAGATAATAAGATCATAATAGTCTTATAAAAAAATTAACATAAATTATAATATTCAATTTTTAAGATGAAATTAAAAAATATATTAAAAAAATAAAAAAATACCCAAATCAACCCTTGTTAACTTGCTCAACTCAGAATTCGGATTATCAAATTAAAATAACTCTACATAAAACAAATTAGAAAAAAAAAAACTATGAAGCTTGAGCTAATATGAAGGATGATATAAAAAGATCAGTTAAAAAAAGAGAAAAAAAAACTTTATTTTTAATGTATCTAATGTTGAAGATTGAAATTGAAAGAAAAAAATTAAATTCTTGAGATCATGGTAACTTCACATAAAAAATTAAAAAAAATTACAAAACTCAATTTTCAAATAATTTAATATCAAAGGATGAGATTAAAAAAAAAACTAAATAAAAAGAGGATTTGAATTGTTGAAGGGTAAAATTGAAAAAAAAATCAATTAAAAAAAAACCTCAAAAAATGAACAAGGTCAACTCGTCAAAACCCTGCTCATAAGATCAAAATAACTCATGCAAAGCAAATAAAAAAAAATCACGAAACCCAATTAAAAAACAAACCAAAAAATAAATAGAGTCAACTTGTGAAACCCACGATTCAAGTCTTGAGATTAGAATAACTTTATAAAAAACAGATAAAAAAAAAGTTATGAACCTCTATTTTCAATAAACTCAATATTAAAGAATGAAATCTAAATAAAATAAATTAGATAAAACAACAAAAAAAATTTTATCAACTTAGATTAATCTATTAAACTCGTGATTTAGGTCATACAATAAAGATAAATTCATGAGAAGTAAAAAAAAATTACTAAATGAAATTTTTTTTTCTAAATCCATGAAACTTTGAGTTAAAAAAAGAAGCATACATTTCAATTTTACAGGGACACATAGTGACAAGCATGAACATGTATGCAAGTGGGGTGCAAAAAGGAGGCAAAACGATGTCCAAACAACTCTAGTTTTATCTGTATCTGGATGTTGCAGAATCTCACACATATCAATTTGTTCTTAAAGGGCCTAAAGTAAGCAAATAGAACTTGACAAACATAGCAGCATCTTGCCCCCACCAGCATGAAAGCAAAAGAGAAAAAACTTGAAAACGAATGACTTTGGAATGTTAATTTCCATGAAATAGTGCAACTTCAGCAGCTAGCCTCCAGAGCACGAATTTTAACATAAAAACTTCATTAAAAAAAAAAATCAGAGAGAGAAACAAAAGAATATCGAAATGCATATTTTTCACAGTAACCACTTTTTTTCCCTTTTTGTGGCTTCATCAAATGGAGCTAGTAAAGAGAAAGAAGTTAGCAGCTGGCGTCTTGTATTCTACAACAGCATTATGATGAATCAAGACAAAGTAGATGACAGAGAAAGATGCTATTTCTGTAATAAATGGATTTAGATATTTTCCTTGAGCATTTATCTGACAACGCAGCGAGTGCATCCGAGTATAATGCGTTCTATCTTTAATGACTTGCATGAAAATAAGCAGAGTCCTATAAGGGCAAACAATTCATTCATGATATATGGCAAATTGTAATTTGGCAACAGATGCAGAGAATATATAACCAGGGCTGATAATGATCGATGAAACAAGCATGCAAGAAGATCGATCGATAGATGTCCGTCTACTTGAGGTTTACAATTTTCTCCCCTAAACTCCAGCATTAACGAGGCTTTTGGGCTGACGGACACATTGTTCTTCTGGTTAGAACTGCTCAAACAGCAGAATTTTGGGAAGTTACTACACCTAAATCTTTTGTTTAAGAACACTGCGCAGCTGAGCTTTCTGGCTTTCCATCCTGGCTTCCAAAAGCTTGGCCTTCAAGCTATTCTTTTGGATGCCTCGGGACCATTTAAATAGCTTTTTTATTCCTTGAGTAACGTGTGGATTCACTGACTCTGGTGAGCTCCACTGCTCCATGGAATCTTGGTGCCGAAGCATACCTTCCCACGACTTTCTTCTGGGAGAAGTCTCCTTAATAGAAAATTTTCCATTCAAGGCCACTCCATCACTGTCATCTGCTGTTATCTCATAGCATTTGTTGTTACGTTGGGCAGATCTTGAAAGCTTAGATATGGAAGATGCCTTGTGCATTGATTCTCCTGAAAACGAGTAGACACCACCACTTTGTGTGTTTGGAGAATTCTGAGCTTCATTCTCATCACATTCTCTTGCAATCTGCCAAGCATTTTTGCTTTGGCTAAGCCTGCTAACAGAGAGTTGATTCCCTTCAAGGGAATAACTCGAACCTTGACCCTCAGCATGACTCACTGCATCATAGCCTCTTGCGTCTTCTTCTAAATGACAGTTATCATCATTAATAATAGTCGACCCTTGCTGCAAAGAATGGTAGTTATAGGCATTCAAATCAGAAATGGCAAGATGGAGTTTGGAAGCATTGCTTGCAGGGCTGTTCTTCTTGCATTCTTCAATCTCCCTTTCATTGTCTTCAATTTGCTTGAGTTCTTCATAAATAGAGTATATATCACTTAATTTTGGTGGGGCATAAGAAAATTCCTTGATGTCTTTAACATTTACCAATTTTGCTGCTTGTCTGATCAACTCGGCTTTCCTTAACTCATTCACATCCAAGGTGCCACTTCTTGACCTTAGAAACGTTTCAAGGTCTGTTATTAATTTATTCATCTGGCAATCCTTGTCTTCAAGGGCCAGTTTTGCATCAATCAACTTCATTTGGACACGTTCTTCACGCCATACCTCAGCCATCTGCAACATCTTCCTCTCTTCTTCCATTTCTTCCTGAATCCTGATGGACTCAGTCTTGAATGTTTCAACTTCAGCTTTATCTTCCGCAACTTTATAGGCAAGTTCATTGCAAACTTCTTCCATTATTTCTCTGGCCTTTTGCTCCTCTTCATAATCTTCCCTGAACTGCTTTGCAGAGGATTTGACATTTGATAACTCATTGACCAATTTATAATTGAGAAGTTCCAGCTTTTGACGTTTTTTTCTTTCCCTGCTTATTTGATTTTCACAATCATCTATAACTGCATGAATTTTCTGACATTCGCTGCTCTGCCATGAAGTTCTTTCTTCTCCCAGCTTCTTCTGTAAGTGTTTGACTTTCTTCTTATAAGACTGGCACTCAGCTTCAAGCTCATGAATGCGCAATCGAGCTTGCACAAGTTGTTCTTGCATGGCAGAAGCAGACACCATAGCAACTTGATTTTCAAGAAGTTTTGTGTGGCTATAAAAGCTGCAGATGTCACTGAATTTTCTTGAGCATCTCGGTTCCCACTTCATTGCACCCTCCATGATATGTTTAGAATGCAGTAATGGGGATTCAATCTAACATATATATAAAAAAAAGGAAAGATAAAGAACACATACAAAACTGACTTCACCAAACTGAAAGTAAATGATAAAACCAGAAACCACATGGTAGATTCTGGTTACCAAGCAAGTCATTAATTGAAAGTACAATAGATAAATAAATAAATAAAAACAACCTCTTTGTCTATTATTTGGTCCAGATGTCATGAATACTATTAACAACACGAAGATGAGACGAGAAGATGGTAAGGGCATACTATGACAAAGTTCAGTCTAATCAAACCATGGATAGATAACCTCCTATTTATGATATTAGCTAAAGTTGGACTGCATATCTGTATTCAGACATTTTTAATGGGTCCAGGCCACCCTATTGAGAAAGCTTAAGGTTAAGCAAGGAAACTGTTAAAACAGTGATGTTACTGGTAAAGAATGCACGCCTTGCATAGGATCCCATGCTTTGAATTGGACACGAATTCCCTGCCCAACACCAGGCTGCAAGTAAAATACGGCATCTCAAAACTGGTATGGCAACAAAATGTGGATGGACATTCAAATAGAACATGAAACAAGCTGCGCGAAACCAATAAGACCATTACATTATTAAGCTCAATTAGACATTAAGTACTCCTGTTGATCTTGACCTTGACGGAACAAGCCAAACATCCAAGAATAGGGCAATGAGAATGCACAACCGCAAACTATTACTAAACAAAAAGAGATTCACGAGCTCAGTCGTTGCTAGATGAGTTTTAATCAGCCCAGATGCACTTGAGAAATAATCAGACAAGTTCATCATTTTTTTTCACACTTTATCAAGGTAATAAATATGTAGAATCAGGTAGATCAAGGATAACTCATTATACCGGCCCCAAAATGAAAAAGAAAATCCTTTTCCACATTTCTCTTTAGTACTAAGTGACTGCACATGGACAAAAAAATAAAAAATTGCAATCTTCCTCTTGTTATCATGGTAAATTTTCGTTGATGAGTAAAAAAAAAAAAAACTATGATAGAAGAAATTATGACCTCCCTTTTCTTCTGCACTCTCTTAGCAATCTAGAGACTAGACAAATCAATAACAATCCATTAAGAAAAATAAAAGTGAACATGCAATTATAAGAAAACAAGCAAACATATGGCCCATTGCATTCGATTGGTCACCTGAATCCTCAATACAACAAAGTGCTATCTGCCAAGTCTCTATCATGAAGAGAAAGAAAATATGCCAGCCAAAAAATTGAAAATAAATAAATAAATAAAAGAGAACTGCTTGGACTAATTTCAACTTTCTCAGCAACCAAACATGCATTCAAGTAAAAAAAATACACAATTTAATTCATTCACAAAAACGGGTCAAATTTTAAATCAAAACATTAATAAAATACATACCTCTAACCCCAATTCATCAGTTTTCCTATATTTCAAGTTCAAAGCTTTATCACCTCCACCACCACCCGCCAAGCATAGGTTCCACAGCCCAGCCGCCAGCTTCCTAGCCGACACTGCAGCCCTACTACCTCCAACACCAACACCCCCCTGTCCGGCCGCCTTCACTCCGCTGGCAACGCTGCCGGAGGAGGCGGGGTGTCTGCTCTTGCTATCATCTTGAAGAAACTTCCAATGCAAAAGAGGGGTTGGCGGGATTTTGAGCTTCCGTCGAACGGAGCTGGTGGTTTTCCTCCGGCGGCGGCGGGGAGTGGCAGTGTTGTGGGTCCCACGTGTGGAGTTCATATCTTGGTCTTGGAAAATTGTGTACTTGATTCCATTTGAAACACCAAGAAGGAGAGAGAGAGGGTGAGAGAGAGAAAGAGAGATTTAGTTGTAAGATTGGAAGAGATGGTGAAGATGATCAGTTGTCAGAAGGAACCGAAAACATAACAGGCTCGAGTTTTCAAGTTTCTGTTCTTGATTAGGGGGACTGCTGTTTCCTCTATATATCGTGTGCATGTGTTTTGTTTTCTGTTTTTTTCGTTACTCTTAGCATGTATTCTGCCCCAAAAAGTATGCTATTACCCTAATTTTTCCATAGTTTGCAAATCTGTTCTTGTCATATGTACTATTTTGAAAAAAGACCCACATATATGAGTTTGTTGATATGACAATTATTATACAAAATTCTAAATGTTGTTCGTAAAACACTATGCACATAAACGTTGTTCATATTCTCAAACTTCAAAGTTGACTTACTATTTAATTTTTAAAAATTTTAATCTTTCAACTTTATTTTTACATGATTATATTTTTTAGACTAAGTTAAACAAGAATTGAATCAAAATTTTCATCTAAACAAAATAAAAGATAGAATTAAAGTACAAAAATGTCACAAATAGAACATGATTTCACAAATCTCATAAAAAATTTAGTTTAGTCCTTAAACTATTCAAGTTATACTTATTTGGTTTCTCATTATTTTTGCAATTTAATTTTGACATATAAAACTTATTTTTTTATTTTTTAGTCATTAATTAAAAAAAAAAAAACAGAGAGATCGTAAGTTCCAACAGTAAAAAAAATCAATGTTGACAATAATTTCAGCTACCCAAATAATTAATCATGGGCTATGTTTGTTTCCTGAAATTTACTTTCTGAGAAATTATTTTTCATATTTTTCTATATTTGTTTACCATTAGAAAAATTAGTTAACGAAAAACACTTTCTAGTTGAAGAAAAATTGAACTTGGTTTTCAGGAAAGTGTTTTCCTGAAAAATTTGGATGAAAAACACTTTTTTTAAAAATTGTGAAAAATTTAGAAATTTTATATTATTTGCTAATTATATCAAATTTGATCCTCAAATTTTTGATTGCTATATATATATATATATATATTTTGTTTTGAATATTTATTTTTCAATTTCATCTCTTAAAATTTAATTTTTATATTAACTTTAGTCCTTATTTTTATAATTGTTATTTGCTTTTCCTCTATCATTTTTTTATTGAAATTTTTTATCTATCAAATTTGATCCTCATTTTTTTTTTATTGTTATTCATTTTATTTGAAATAATTTATTAAATGTTAATTACTATTATTTTAATTTGTTTTATCTTTTATCTTTTTATTTTTTAGATTTGATGTCTATTATTTATTTTATTTGAGATAATTTATGAAATTATATATTTTTTTCAATTTCATTCTCATTCAACTTTTTAATTTGTAAGATTTGTTCCTCATTATTTTAATAAATTTGAGAAAAATAAAATATTAATAAATGATTTTCTAGCTCATTTTCCATGACATAACCAAACACTGAAAAATACTTTCCAACTTATTTTTCATTACACTATCAAATATCATAAAATAATTCATTTTCTTGAAATTCACTTTTTTAGAACTCACTTTTCAAAAGAAAACTATTTTCTAGTAAACAAACAGGCGTTTGGTATTAATAAGTTTTATTTGACAAGGAAATTTTCATTTAGTTATTTTTTTCATTTTGAAAGTACCTAAAAAACAAGATCTAAACTCTAAAAGATTTTTAATTTTAAGTGCAGTGATTTTTTAGGTATTCAAAGATCATTTTGGTTCCATTTATGTGATTGTTTTCATTTATTTATATAGATATTCTTTTAATTTATTTAATTATATATGTGTAGGTATTTATGCTTGCATTTAGAATTTTTTTATATAAAAAACATATCTAAAATGCCATTGTATTTATTTATTTTATTAAAAAGAAATCTTCTACCCATGATAAACTGCAAGTTAGATAGCTAGTGTTAATCTAGGTTATGTTTGTTTCCTGAAAACTAGTTTATAAAATTTCATGTGTTTGTTTGCCATTAGAAAAGTTAATCAATGGAAAATTGAACTTGGTTTTTAGAAAAGTGTTTTCCTGAAAAATTTAAGCGGAAAATACTTTCCGGAAGTTGTGAAAAATTTAGAAATATCATATTATTTGCTGATTATATCAAATTTGGTTTTTAAACTTTTGATTGTTATATATATTTTGTTTTGAATATTTATTTTTTAATTTCATCTCTTAAAATTTATTTTTTATATTAAATTTAGTTCTAATTTTTATAATTGTTATTTGTTTTTTCTCTATCATTTTTTTATTAAAATTCTTTATCTATCAATTTGGTTCTTATTCTTTTGATTGTTATTCATTTTATTTGAAATAATTTATGAAATGTTAATTGTTATTATCTTAATTTCTTAATTTTTTTATTTTTTAGATTTGATCTCTATTATTTTGTTATTATTTATTTTATTTGAGATAATTTATGAAATTATATTTTTTTTCAATTTTATTCTTATTCAACTTTTTAATTTGTAAGATTTGTTCCTTATTATTTTAATAATCTTAAAAAAAAATATTAATAAGTTATTTTTCCTTAAGAAAAAATATTAATAAGTTATTTTTCATGACATAACCAAATACTAAAAAGTATTTTTTAACTTATTTTTTATTATACTAATAAATATCATAAAATAATTTTTTTTCAAAAAATTTATTTTTTTTAAAAAAATTATTTTTTTACCAAACAAGCAGTCTAGAAATAATGCGAACATCAATAACATCTCACGGATAACTGGAGCAAAAAGGTTCATCATTAAGGTCTGCACATGCATGTCTCAGACTGTTGAATTTTTTTTTAAAAAAGCAATAATTAATCTACTGTTTTTTAAAGTAATTTCACTAAAAAAATCATCAAAAATTTTCAAACTCTAATTGCACGAGCTTGCTTTACCTTGTTGTCTGCAGTTGCATGTTCAACAACAAGCATAATGGATTCAGGAGACACGGTAAGATGCAGAATTATTTTGCCTTCTCAGATGTTGAAAAGGAAAAGGAGAAATAAGTTGCAAACGCCTTTAAGGGCACCAAATGCCCAATTTTCTGGCCTCTTTAAGTGCTCCGATTTGTGACAGTTTGCAGCAGACAATTTTGCAACACAGATGCTACCAACTCCAACAGGCATACCACCCTACAGATGCTAAGCAGGAAACTTGATAGAATGTAGATCTAGGACCTAGTGTTCGCGGGTTCTTAATCAAATTCTTCAACTTATATCCATTGGATTTTGCTCGTGGATCGTGTCCCCAGTGAGAAAGTTGTTTTGGGAATTGGATTTTGTGAGAAGAATTTCACCAGACAAAATCCAATGAAGAGGATAAATCAACTTCCATGGATTTTATTACATAATCGTGTTCCCGTGAGAAAATTGTGCAGATTTCCATCTATTATAAACAAGAGTAAAAATATATATTTTTTTAATATAATTTCATTTGTCCCATTGACTAATTGGATCGTGTTTTAAAAAATTTAATTTTTTTATTTTTATTAAAATTTAATATATTTTATATGTTTTGAATTGTTTTTGATATATTGATGTCAATTTTTTTTTTAAAAAATAAAATGATATATTGATGTAAATTTTTTTTTTTAAATAAAAAAATATCATTGATATATATTTTAGCACGAAAAGTTATTTGAAAAGTACTCATAACCACGCTACCAAATAAATTCCATGGAATGTTATGATTTAATTTTTAATTCCCATGTTTTTGTATATATTTTGAAAAAAAAAATTAAATAATATTTTTTCAGTAAATTTAGTCATTTCACTATTTTTATATTTTTATTTAATTTTTGTGTGTTAAAAACCATGAAAATACAAATAGAGTTCAAACTGGATCAATAATTGAATATCAAAGCAAAACAAAGTTTGAGAACTTTTAAGTCGTAAAGGAGATTTCTTTGAAGAAAAATAATTGAATTTGACTTTGATTTGGCTAAGATTAGAAAATTCAAACACCTTGATCAAATTAAAAAGTAAAACTTATTTGAAAAGAAAAAAAAATTAGATCAATAATTAAATAGCACAGGTAAGAACTTTTATGTTACAAATAAGAATTTCTTTGAAGAAAAATAATTAAATTTAATTTTGATTTGGTTAAGATTAGAAAAATATAAGAGCTTGATCAGATTAAAATTAAAAAGTAAGACTAATTTGAAAAGAAAAATAAGATTTAGAAGTTAAATTAGCCAAAATTACATTATTTTTTAGAATTAATAATCAATTTACAACAAACAACTAAAAAGATTTAAATTGATTATATTATTGAAAAGATGGGTGATTTAAAGAAAGAAAAGTGATTTAGGACAAAATGGATTAAAATTGAAATTCTTTTAAAACAAACCAAGGACTGTATTGAAAAAGAGAAAATACTCCAGGGATCAATTGACTTTTTATTTAACTCTGCTTCAGTCCTATTCTTTTCAGTCCAACCAATCCAATCCAATTTAATTTCAATTGAGTGCAATTGAATTAAATGAATTCAATTCAGCCCATTTAATTCATGTTTTCGGTCTCATTGTTTTCCATTGATTCAGTCCAAGTTAATCTAGTAATGAAACCCTAAAATCCAGCAATTGATTTCAGATCGTTCAGTCACAATCCTAGCAATTAAAACCAGATTCCAATCTCCCAATTTCAGCTCCTCAATCTCAGGATTCCAGCCCAAATCTCCAGGAATCAAGTCCCAAAAACCATTCAAATTCCAGCCTTTTCTCTCCATAAACAGATGGAACGGAGACAGCGAACAGGAGGAGGAGGGAGGAACCAACAACACGGATTTTCTCAATAACAACAGGACTTAAAAAACCAGCTACCTCTTCCCACCAAAACAAGAAAACCAACAACCTCTCCAGCCTTCTCACCCACCTCTGCAAAACATCACCATTATTCCCACAATCCTAACCTTTATCTCCTCCAAAACCAGCACAGCAAAGAGAACTAGAGAGGAGGGACACCGCCAACAAGGGCCTTCACCAACATCATCCCCTTCCTTCAACAACACTGCCCAAATTCAATCTTCACCCACGGCCAAAAAACAATTGCCTCCACTGCAACCACCCATTCACCGCCAATAAATAGCCTTTCCAGAGTAGCCTTCTCTCCTTCTTCATACCCACCAAAACAAAAACCACGCAACTGCCTCATCACCTCCATACCAAACCACCACTGTATTGTTCATCTTCTTCCTTCTCTCAATCACGATTCCTTACAGCACCACCACATCAACACCAACAGTAACCATCTTCCCCGCCATAAACCCAAAAAACTAACCACCACAGCAACACTGGAAGATTCCTTCCCTTTCCCACAACAGCATCAACAACCAGCAGTAACCATCTCCGTCACACAAATCCAGCCGAGCCCCAACCATTGCCCATTTTAAGAGCAACAACCTTTCCACCCATCTGACCCATCACTATAATCAATCTCTCGATTTTTCCCGCGCCAACAGTGGATCTTTTCTTCCCAGAAGATCCATAACCCATCCTTGCTCCAACCACCCACACCAGGATCAACCCAAGGCCACCAAAACCTCATCTTTAACCTTCCTTCCATAAACACACCAAATTAGATTCACAGACAAGCCAGTAACCTCCAAACCGAAGCCACCTTCACAAACACCAGCTGTTTTCTTTGTCACAATCACCCCTCCCTAATTCAATCAACCACACTTAGTTTGCTAGCCCGGTTCAAGCACAACCTTTCAACACACCATGGACACCAAATCGGTTATCTCCAAGCACCCAAAGAATGTTTCTTATCCGTACTTCCCAAACCATTGAAACACCACTAACACCACCAAATTCATCTCCAAGCCAGCCTTCTCTCATATAAACTTGAAGACAATAGCCATAACTCCCAACCCCTGTCTCCACCCAAATACCCAGATTGAAACACCACTAGCACCACCAAATCAATCTCCAAGCCCAGCCTTCTCTCATATAAACTTGAAGACGATAGCCACTATTCCCAACCCCTGTCTCCAGATAAAACCCAAACATCCTTCTCTTCCTCTGGCGAAAGCCCCGCTAAAACAGTCACACACTAAACCAAAACGTCATCACAGACCCATATTCCCTCCTTCCACGCCAGAATCCGTGACCCATCTCCTCTTCATTTCACAAATCATCCATGGCTGGTGACCTCCCTCTCATCAATGTCAACCCAGCGACACTACGCCACCGAAGACAGCAACAGCTTCCCAGTAGCATCTTCTCCACATCTTACCCGAAGCCCCCTCTTAAACGGCGGCGCCTCCCATGTCTCCCTCTCACAACAGTTCCCCAAAACAAGAAGCCCTGAACCACCACAAAGAAAAATCCCAAATCAATTTCTTCACAATCGTATTTTTTATTTGCTTGCAGGTTTGTTAAATAGGCCCGTGACAAGCACGTGAGTTCAAGTTCAGCGATTTTAAATCGGCAAGCGCGCGAGTGGCACGCGCGATGCGTTTCGTATTATTTTCCAACGATTTTTTGTGTTTTAAAAATCAACCCAATCTCATTTTTACCTATTTTTTATGGGTGCAATATCATTTTAAAAATAATTTAAATGAGAAGCCTTTTTTTTTTTAATAGAAATTGATTTCAAAGATCTTGCAAAAAAAATAAAATAAAAAACCCAAAACGACAAGTTTCATTTTAAAAGGAACTAGTGTTAAGATTTTAATTTTAAGAATAACTCAACAAGTTTTTATTTTTAGAGATTTTTAGGGAATAATGTTAATTTTTTTTATAAAACAATTAGAAATTAAATAAAAAAATAAGCTAAAAAAATTACAATAATTAAAGGCAATAAAACATATAAATTTAAAAAAATGTAATAAATATAACTTTTTGTAAAAAATGATGCAATAAGAATGATATTATTCTTCTCTTGGATATAATTAATTCCTACATAAATATTTGAAACTATTATATATTTTAATATTTTTAGTTTTTTTTAAGTATAAGGTGATAATTTTGATTTTTCTTGATATATACTTTTTCCCTCGATTTCAATGAGCCCTAATTGACATCATAGTATGATAGAAGAAAACTAGAATTCTTTAAATTTAAAATTAAAAACAAAAGATAAATAAAAAACTATATGAGGATTTTTGTAATTATCTCATATTATACATATAAAAAAAACAAATTAAGAGGTGGGGTGATTTTATTATCTATGTTTTTATTGTGCAACATTCATTGTGGATTTAAAAAGTGATATTTTTTTTATTTTGATCATCAAATTTTTTTTTCATTGATAGAATTTTTTGATGATCAACAAATCAAGAGGTGGGGTGATTTTATTATCTATGATTTTATTATACATATTTTGATCATCAAATTTCTTTTTCATTGATAGAATTTTTTGATGATCAATTTGATGACTAAGAAATGGAAATATCAAAATACAAAAGAAAAAGGTTGTCATTAACTATTTTGGATCTTCAAATTTATTTTATAAAAAATATACATTTTTATTAAAAAAATTAAGAATTTTAAATTCAAAAATGTTTGGGGACACAAGGGGATAAAATCGCGAGCTGCAACAAGACAAGAATGTTATACTGGGATTTTGATGAAAGAATATGCAGAGGAAGGATTTATCTTAAAAAAGTTTCAAAATTGACCAAAATTAAAAAAAAAATTAAAAAAGAGGAAGATATAGAGAGAAAAAACAAGAGGGGAGATATGAAAAGGAAAAACTCTCCCTTGACTTACCACTCAAATTTAAAAAATATATAACTAGTGAACGAATCTATGGTTGTCCCTCTCTTTTTTATTCCAATGGGATAATTTATTTTAGATTAATTTAAAATAGTATTATTTAAAAAAATTAAAAATTAAAATAATATCATTTTAAATTATTTTTAAAATAAAAAAATTAATGCTAACCCATTAAATTAACTCTCATTCTCTTGAATTGATGAGTCACTAGATTAGTCTCTTATGCTTGTCCACCAAGATCTCTCCTTCTCTACTCGATTAGCTAATGCTTTGATATCTAAATAATGATTTGAAACACTTGATTTCATGTTCATGTTCTTCGACAAGGATTGAACAGGCTTTATTTTATCTTAGAGCACGCTCAGATGAATGAGATCATACTTCTCCATAGCAAGAGAAATAGAGAACAGGATGCATGACTGCAGGATTTACTTGTAGCTAATGACATGTACGTGGCAAATTAACTTCTAGCTGTCTGTATGATATCTTTCGAGCTTCTTTGACTAAAAAAAAGCTTAATTAATATTTAATGCAGATAATTCAAATTTTAATTCTTATATTTTAAATAAAGAGATGCAGATAATTCTTTGACTACGAAGAGGAGGGTCAATCTCCAGGAAAAACAGTTCTTATGATTCTCAATTTTGGTTGCTGGCAGGCTAGCTGACTATCCAATCAATTTATTATGTTTTTTGACCGGCTTGCTAGCCAGCTTGCGGATTTATGTAGGAGAAGATTTGAAGCTCACCGATTCATCATTCATTAAAATAAAACTTGGTCTCCATCTGAGCTAATCGAATAATAATAAAAAATAATAATCATTCATTTATGGCTAAATTGCTCAGATTTGCTCTAAGTTTAAAGTTATTTGATAATTAATTTCTATATTTTTAATTTTACTTTACTTACGTGTACTTTAATATTATATTTTATAAAATCAAATCTTTCTATTGTTTCTTTCACGCTTTCCTTCGTATTTTCATATAAAATTTACGAAATCATGAATTCGTCAACTAAACATCAGCAATATTTAACCTAGTTTATTATTATTATTATTATTTTACCAGAATTAAAGAAAGCATGCCTTCAACTACCAGCTTGACGGATGGCCATCTTGTTTAAACCATATATATCCATAGACGTTTTTCTCTTCTTCAGCTTAATCATTTTTACCATTACAATGGGCTTGAATATTATAGATAACTTCTCGTGAAGGAAGATATCTGCAGGTTTGACAAAAATATCACAATTCTTACAAGAAAAATGTGTTCTTGATCCAATTTCTTGTGCGTCAATGTGTAAAACTCTTCATGGCCACGTATTATCTTAGACAACATAATAGTAGTAGGTTAAGAAGGAAAGTGACAAATTCTATAATGTTTAAACTCTAAACTATAATGCTTATCATCTTAGTTTTTTTAAAATTCAATATTTAAGCTTACTGCGATGAGATCTTAATCCAGAATAATTCAAAAAAATAATTTAAGAATTAAAAATAACATAATTTTAGTTATTTAACTACGTTAATTCTTCTTTAACTACATCCGGTCTAAACCCTAAATTCTGAGAATTGCATTATTATTGTACGAGGAAAGCACATACATGTAAATTAGGAGTTGAAATGTGCTAGCCTATATTGTACGAGGAAAGCACATACTTGTAAATTAGGAGTTGAAATGTGCTAGCCTGGAAGTGGAGAAGGAATCGAAGCTAGGTCCAAGATACCATTTGCAAAAACAAGTTCACACTTGTCGAGCCCAAAGATGCCATCTAGAATTCAATTCACACTCTCCAACTTAATCATTTAGTTTATTTTATTCATAAAATCATAATCAATTGAGTGATTTGGATCTGTAAAGTAGGATGAAACAAGTCAATACAACATAAAATATCAACAAGAAATAAAAGTTAGGTGATGGAGCCATGTATGATTGAGCTAAGCTGGCCTATGCCTACCCAATAATTGTCAAATATGTCACCGACATGGCTAGCTTGCTCAAGCTGTGGAAGCCGATTTGCTGATTTCATTACACAACACGGTTTACTGTCATAGGTTGCTTACCATCTACATTGCTCTTTCTGGTCAACAAACAGCCTCTTGCTTTGCCACCTATGACCACATCTCACCATGCCCTACAGGGCCCATGCATGTAACTTCTTGGAAATGAGGCTAGCTGGCTAGCCAGCCACACATTTCTACTTCCTTCTCCTATCTATAAATAGCACAGCCTTTCCTCGTCCAGAATCTCTCCTTTCATTCATTCATTCAAGATCTTTTATTATTCTGCAAACTTGATCAATAAACACCATGGGAAATTGTTGCAAGAGTGCATCGTCGTCGGTCGTATGGGCCGATGACGATTGGGCGTCAATGGCACATCACAAGCATCATCACGCTACAATGTTTGATGGAGCTGATGACCATGAAGAACATGGTGCTAACGTGGAGAGACAGAGGCTACTGGGCACAGGTTCTTTGTCTTCAGGTTCTGCTAGGGAGGTGAAGATTAGGATTACAAAGAGGGAGCTAGAAGAGATAATGGCAAGGGTTGGTATTCAGGGATTGTCCACGGAACAAGTCCTGGGTATGTTGGTAAACTCTAATGATCTTAAATTTGGAATGGATCTTAATCATAAGCACTGGAAGCCTGCCTTGCAAAGCATTCCTGAAGTGAATTAATGGATTGTTCATGTAGAAACCAAGTTCCTTTGATTACCCTCCTCGATGTTTTTGTTAGGGGAAGTTCCCAAATACTTGAGGTATATTTGTAAATTTAGGAAGGCTGGATATATGATAATGTTCATGTACATCTACTCCTTATTTAATTATAAAAAATTATTTTTTTCCTTTTCATGGCTAAGCCAAATAAGATATTCTAGAATTAGTGGTCTGATCCGATCAGTTATTTTTTTTTTATTTTTTTTTTTACAGTGGTCTGATCCAATCAGTTATTTTATTTTTATTTTTATTTTTATTGGGGGGATGAAAAATGGTGGAAAACTTCAACATGCATGACTTTATCAACATAATTATATATACTTATTATTGCAATACCTCCGGACATTATTTAATTAAGGCTATCTCCTTTAATTTAATTTAATTAGTGATTTGTAGTTTCTGATTTAAAAGAGAAACGAATTTAAGACATAATATAAACTCCTTAACTCAAGGGTGTCTCTAAAAGCTTAAAAAGCAATAGCAAATATTCAGACAATTTCAATTTGCAAATGTCTGAACATGTGAGCAATCAATAGATTTATTTATTTATTTATTTATTTTAAGTTTGATATTTGAGGTTCCGTGGAAGAGAGAACCATGCAAGAAGTCCTAAACTAGCCATCGATGCGTAATCTGAAAGCATAGAAAAATGGAAGTGCATATGATTTAGCCCAATAATCTGTGTGTGAGATTACTTGAGAAAGTATGGTCCAATATTAATTAAAACAAACATAAATGTTGATGATGCATGCATGAGGAGGGATAGGAACATGTATACATGGATTGAACTTATATTATATTATTATATCTTAACTTATTATCTTGATATTTCTATTAATCAATTAAAATCATCCAAAATAACAAACGGAATATTCAATAACTTGTTAAAATTGTTAACGAAATTTATAAATTATCAATTTGAGTGTTGTAAATTATAAAAGTTTAAGAGTTTAAGTGTTATAAATCATAAAGTTATTAAAGATTTTCATAAACATTAATTTTAGAAATTCAAGAAATTAATTGATATATATATATATATATATTAATTAGTACAAACACAATTAACAAAACAAAATAATATTAAATGAAATAATAATCATAGTAGTAATTATTATTATTATCATGCAAAAGAGAAGAAAAATAGTAATGATAATAATAATACTAATAATAATTATTTTTAAAATAGTAATAATACTAACAAAATTATTATTATCACTATTAATAATAATAATAATAATAATAATAATAATAATAATAGCGATAACAATAGTAACAATGATAATAATAATAGTAATTTTAATAATAATAAGAATAATAATATTAATGATAATAATAATAATGATTTTAATAATGATAGGAATAATAATATTGATGATATTTTTTATTAATGTTAGTAACAATATTAATTTTTATTTAGATTTTTTTAATTATTATTTTTAAAATTTTTTTGTATGATTTAATATTTAATTTATTAAAAATTAAACTTGTAATTTTTGTAGATTGAATAGCTCAAGTGTAATGACTTAGATGATAACTTTAAAAAATTAACATATTTTTTTTTCAATTCTATAATTTTTTCTAATTTTTATCATATAATTTAACATGAGTTTAGTAAAATGTCTTCTCACACATTTAACGTGATAGACTTTTAAAATTCGTTTGGCTTTCCATATCAATACCGACCCCGCAGCAAAGGGCATATAAACTGAACCTAATATTAAACATAAAATATATAATATATCTTTCGTTTCACAGATGTCATATCTAAACTATAATGCTGGCAAGCAAAGAAGTGGAGAAATGATAGGAAAAGGCAATTGATGGCATGCTAACGCCACTGCAGTCTAGATCTCACCTTTGTAGCTATCTCTAATGTTGTGCGGGGCCCAATGCATGCGCAAATAGTAAAGACACTCTCCTTGTCTTTAGTGTACAGTTATTGTGAAACTGCACTTGTCCCCACACACTCATGAGTTATGACATTAACAAGCTTGCATTCATGGCTTCTTCTCTCTTCAGTAGTCACCCACTATTACCCTCCTCTGAATTCCAAGTCACTTACTTTTCATCACTAACACTTGCTTTTCACTTCATTTAGTCTCTTTTGGGCTTCTTGCTGCCTTTTTTTTTTAAATTTTATTTCAGTGGAGGAATGAGTGAAGGGGTGTCTCTCAAGGTGAAGCTGAGTCTGAGTATGGTTTTTGTGGAGGTGTTTCTTTTGATTTTGAGTGAGTATTTTAGCTCTTATTTTCTGTTTTATGGGTTTTGGTTATTTTTGCATGATCCGTGAGTTTTCTCAGTTGGGTTGTTTCAAGCTGATGTTTTTGTGGAGTGAATGTAATTGGGTTTTGGTAATTTTATGGTTTCCCATGAAGGGTTTGTGCAAATGGGGTTTCTGGAATTTGTTAATTTAGTGGGTTTGTAGCCTAAAGTTTTAGACTTTGTGTAGGGTTATTGATTTGATGTTAGCTGATATGCAATATTGACTCTTTAACTTATTGCCCTTTGTCGTGTTGCTTTACCTCCTGTTGATAATATTAAAGCTATGATCGTTGTTCGAGCGTAGTGTGTCTTTTGCTTTGTTTTTGGTAATGTATAATGTGATGCGGTTCTAGGTTCGGTGCTCATTTAGGTTTCCTTTCATATGCACATGAAAAATAAAGAAAGAAGATTTTTGTCAGGTTTGGAGTGATTTCATTTAATGTGATTATTAGGCAAAATTTGCTTTACTTACTTGATGCTTGTAACATTGGGTGTAATTGTAATGTTTTTCTTTTATTCTTGATGTGATGTACTATACCTGCCATTTTGGCGAGGAGTTGGCTTTCAAGTTGTTAACATGATTTAGGTTCTGTTAAAGCATCTTTTGCTGTCATGATTCTGAGAAAAGCAATATTTTTGTTACTTATACCCAACTGCTTGTGTAGTTTTATATCCTACTTCAGGAGAATCATTCTTTAACAGACATTATGATCAGGGGAGAGGTCAGGTTTTTTTTTTTTTTCCATATCTTTGGGTATTTGTACTTAGTATGGTGATTAATGTTTAAGAAAATTGGACAGGGATCTATGTGGCTGGTGCATGGGTGATCGGCCATGTAGTTAGTGCTTCATTTGTTTATAAGCTATGGGTATTTATACTTAGTATGGTGATTAATGTTTAAGAAAATTGGACAGGGATCTATGTGGCTGGTGCATGGGTGATCGGCCATGTAGTTAGTGCTTCATTTGTTTATAAGCTATGCTTATCTTGCTGCATAACATTTGCTCTTGGAAATATCCTTTATAGCCTGTTTTTTCTGTATACAAAACATTCAAGTATTATACTTATCTTGCTGTATTACATTTGCTTCAAGTATTCGGATTTCTCATTGGTTTTCTGATTGTAAATTAAGTTCAAATGATCCCTTTAAATTGCATTTGATTTTCAAGAGTGGTTGACAATGTAGTGGTGCATGGATGCTTTTATTTTTACATATGCTTCACATTGAGCCCATCCTTCTGCTATAGGTCTGAATGAATGTCACTGCAGCCCATTCAATAATCATGGAGGCTCATTGTCAACTGACAGAAGAGTGGATGGTTTTTTGCCTGAGATCTCTCCAAATTCAGCTCCTCAGCCCCTTCTTCCTCTTCTTGCACCTTCTCCTTTCGCACCTTTCACAAACATTACGATCCCAAAGTTATCAGGTTAGTCCGGTCATAATTTATTTTTTGTGGCATTTGAGTTGAAAGGCCCAATTTTGTTCTAAATATGGTGATGTCATCTTTTTGTAGGAAAATGCACGTTGAATTTCACTGCTGCTCAAAGTTTGATGAGAACGACATCAACTGATTGTTGGTCTATTTTTGCGCCATTGCTGGCTAATGTTATATGCTGTCCCCAGTTAGAAGCCACCCTTGCAATTCTTATGGGCCAATCCAGTAAAGATACCAGAACTCTTGCTTTAAATGAGACTGTTTCGAAGTATTGCCTTTCAGATATCGAGCAAATTTTGGCTGGTCAGGGTGCAGAAAGTAATGTGAATAAGATATGCTCAATTCATCTATCAAATCTCACTGGAGGGTCTTGCCCTGTTAAGGAGGTCAATGAATTTGAGGGAACTGTGGATTCTTCTAAGCTTCTTGCTGCCTGCGAGAATATTGATCCTGTTAAAGAATGTTGTGATCAAGTTTGTCAAAATTCCATATTAGAAACTGCTACAAAACTTGCACTGAAAGCTTCTGAAGTATTGATCATAGCTGGGTCCCATGGTTTAACTGAGCACTCAACAAAGGTTGATGATTGTAAACATATTGTACTTCGATGGCTGGCTGGTAAACTTGAGCCTTCCCGTGCAAAGGAGGTTCTCAGAGGACTATCTAATTGCAAAGTTAATAAAGGTGAGTTTTAAAATGTGGATGTCACAAACTTGCTTTTCTCTTGTGGCTAGAAAGGGCATTTGTTCAGTTGCGGACAATCTTGTGATGATTGTATGTGGCACATCTGTGGATTTTCAAATAATTAGTCAAGTATTCTTCTAATAGGTATCTTTTGACGCCAAAAGTGACTATGTATCTATTAGTGTGCATGCAAGCATGTAATATGCTTCAGCACTCTGCATCTTAAATGTCTTTTGATGTCTCTTTGGTGCTTTGTGCATTGGCAGTCTTGCCACCACTACGCACATGAAGCAGATTTTCATTGAAGATGCTAGTAGATCCTACTTGTCCTTTTGTTGAAAGTAATAATGACATCTTTGATTCTTTACAAAAAAGTGTTAACTTTCCATATGAGATGTGCCGCTTTATGTTTGCTCATTGCTAGTATTTTTATGCGGGTTGGCACATTGTTCTTGATTCTCGACTTTACCTAGACCACAATCCCGTCAGCGGGCCTCACCAGTAACTGTTCTTTTCTCTTTTTTTTTTGTGCTTTCTGCTTCAGTTTGCCCTCTGGTTTTCCCTGACATGAGACATGTTGCAAAGGGCTGTGGGAATGAGATTAGTAACGAGACAGAATGCTGTAGTGCCATGGAGAGCTATGTGTCTCACTTGCAGAAGCAGAGTCTTATAACTAACTTGCAAGCTCTGGATTGTGCTACAACTCTAGGAATGAAGTTACAGAGGTCTAATATCACAAAAGATGTTTATAGCCTTTGTCACATAACCCTTAAGGATTTCTCCCTTCAAGGTTGATATCTTCACTATTTTTAATAATTCATTTTTTCTTTAGTGCCCTCTATCAAATCTCAGTTTTCTGCCAGACAAATTTAAATCAGATACTAACGCAGGATTCTTTTCTTATTTTGCTATTTTGATACGATTCTGGTAATTGACAATGGCACACCTCAGTTGCAAAACAAGGTAATATATGTACCTTATGGAACAATTCTATGAAATTTTCTTTATTGTTTGCAAACTTAGAACCCACATAAGCATGCCCAAATTATCAGTGCCCGTTGAGCACCTGACAGAAAATCTGATTTCAGCCATGGGTATTGGGCAGCTGATTCTAACCAATTCTCTTGTGTTTGTTACCATGATTAGCCTTCTTTGCACAGAGTATCTGTAGCTTGCGTTATATGTATAGAATTGAATTGAATTTCTTTGCTTCATCCACTTCTTTTCCCCTTAGAGTCTGGATGCCTTCTACCAAGCTTGCCGTCGGATGCAACATTTGGCCATTCCTCGGGGATCAGCTTCATCTGTGATTTGAATGACAATATTCCTGCTCCATGGCCGTCAAAGTCTCAGTTATCAGCACCGTGCAATAAAAGTATGTCCCAGTCATGACTAGTTCGTTGGATAGTTCTTCATTTTATAGTTGAAGTTATTTTGGCTATTTAAGTTCCTATTTCATCTCTTCCATATTCAATGATGTTTACCTGAACTTATTTGATTTGCAGCCATCAAAATCCCAGCACTTCCTGCTGCTGCAAATGCTCAAAGTGGTAAGAATATACTTGTGCTCATTCTTTCACTAGAATACCACTATCCAGAAAACAAAACTAATGTGTTTAACCATCATAATTCATAAAGCTGGCTTTTGGATGTTAAAAAAACCATCCTATTGTAATATTTGCATTATCTGACTCTTCTCAATCTGTTAAAATCAGATAATATCAATATTACAGCTGATAGTGGGCAAAAAAACATAAGAAATGAATATCGCGGGTTAGGTGGCGGGTTGGGATTTTTGAAGCCCGGTCAGCCCAACCCAACCCAACTTGTATACCCTATACTCCTTTTGTCTTTATATTTGATAGCTGTAGATTGAGTATTTATTTTTATTTTATTTAGATATGTTTGTAGTGGACTTTCTATTATATTTCTTTAACGTAACAAAAAAAGTCTCTTTATTATAGAGGAGAAGTGAGGTAACTAGAATTTAATGATAGCGCAAAAATATAAAAATTAGACCTAACGTTGTGGGTGCAGTGGCACCTACAATTCATATTGTAGGTTTGTCTCTAAATGTAGACCCATAAAAATTAGCAATATAAACTTAACCTGTTTATATCTGTAATATCCACAAAAAATCTAGCCCATCTCAATATATTCAACCCACTCATGTCCAAAAAAAATTGAATGTGTCGGGTTTACAATTTATAAAATATTAGAAGTTGGGTTGGATGCAACTATGAATCAAACCCGACCCAACTATATCTATGAGCACTTAGTATGTATGATCTTGAGTCCTGCAACTCTTTCTTTAAGCAGTCATGTGATTGAAAAGAAGGAAGGCTGTAGTTATAAAATAAACTGATTAGAGTTATGGGCGCATAAATCTCATTGATTGTTTCATATTATTTATAAGTATCTTTGATCTTCTACTTCTAGCTTAGCATGTGAATTGGATGGCACATATGTATTTTTGTAATTTCTTAGAAGAGTTGGAAACTTTACCAGCTTTCATTGATATGGAAAGAGCACCCCATCTACGCGTGCTATCCCTCAAATGTATATTTATTTATTTTACAAGTGTTCCTCAATAACCTAGATACTGGATTAGAAGGAAGGTCTTTCATTTTCCTCACCAAGAACGATTTTAACTTCACAATGGCCTCTACCCGACTAAACATCTGTTGCTTCACAGGTCTTTACAATGAAGATGCGATATTTTATGTGCTGTTTGCTGCCTCAGCTGTTACCATGATGCTCTTGTAGTCTTTTGTTTGAGCCATTCCTGCTTCCTCTCGGCATCAAGAATGCTAGCTTGCATGATACAAATTTTTTATTTGTTACTTGTGAAATGAGGGTGATCATATAGAAGTTAGATAGAAAGAGGTCTCGCATGCCTGACTCTTGTCCAAACCAAGTGCACCTGGGAGAGTCTCAATCTGTTATGAATCAATCAAGCTTGCTTTTCTGATTGTACTAATTCGTGATTCTTGCACGCTTCGTGTAATGATATTTTTTTGTAAAGAAATGCTAGGAAAAAGTCAGAGAGATAATATTGTATGTAGCAAAATCAATATAAGATGTTGTATGTACCCCTATTTGATTGTACTTTACCATGTAAAAGAATTGGATTGCTGATCAATTTGAGCATACCTTGAACCATTTATTACGTTCTTAAATAGGAGAACCACATGTAGATGCTAAATTATCTCCGCACTGACAGCATTGCTTAGAATATCAATCCCATGTCAGCAAAAAACGAAGTCGTATTCTGATTGGGTTACATCTTGTAACGCTATCAGCATTGAAAACAAGCTTTGATTCCTTATGGTTTGCTATCAAGTTATGGGCCTTTGAATTTGCCTTTTGAACTGGTAAGATCGTCTTGCTCTTTCATGATGATTTCTAAAATTTTCTGCATCTCAATTTGGTCTTTGTACTCGTTCACTAGAGGTACCATGTCACAATCTCTACCCACATGGAAACAGGCAAGGTGAGGATGCATTTTGGTTAGCAAAAGGGACTCTATGTGACGAGATTAGGGTACTGTTTGGAAACGCAAACGCAGTGTAAACATATTTCTAAAAAAAAAAAAACACTTGCTGCCACGCTTCTTAATATAGCAAAACAAGTCAAATGTACCTGGGGCTATGTGTGTTGCCCTTAAGCCTTTTCCATGAAAAAAAATGCGACGTGACGTGAGGGGATGGTAAGTCATTCCTTACCTCCTCCGATGTTTTGTAAAAATCTAGGTGAACAAAGATCTAGTGTTTTGTACCGCTCTGAATGTTCCAGTTTAATTAGTCTGTTCAGTTTAATTAGACAGTTTTTAGATTTATTTTTTTGGAGATCATCAGTTAGAGATTTATATAAGATTAATTGAAATATATATAATTTAGCCGGATATCCATATTAATAAAATAAAAAAATTCAGTGTCTTTGTTTATGAAATGCATTTCCCTCACAAGGAAATGTATGAAAGGATGAGCGACATGCACATGGCAGTAAAGGCCCGAGTCCCCTAGACCATTCGGGAATGTTGAATTCTCCAAGACGATAAAGAGCTGGTGAAAAAAGGCGATAAATGCGAAAGATTACCATCAATAAAGATGATGGATGTCGGGTCCCTTCTCCTCGTGAGGGATGGCCATATTCGGCCCTTTTCTCGAGGCCTCTAGAAAGAAACAATTTGTGCTGGTAGTTGTTGAATGTTTCTTCAAGTAGATGGAAGCATAAATTCGAGCACATATCACATCTAGCAAGGTGATGTTTCGGCCAACCAAAAGTATTGATCACGCAAACCAGTGCTTGGTCCACCAGGGGCTTGTCTCCTTTCACTGCATTTGGATTCGAGTTCTGATGTGCATGTCTGTCATCCCTGCGGTGTCTTAAGCTTGTCTTTTTTCATTGCATTTAGGTTCGAGTCCTGACGTGCATGTCTGTCATCCCTGCGGTGTCTCACATGTCTACTGGATTTGTAGGGTATTCAGTGGGCCGTGGGAATTAGTCGTGATGCGCACAAATAGTCCGGACACCCCACGTAAATCAAAAAAAAATGCGCACAAACAGTCCGAACACCCCACATAAATCAAAAAAAAAAAAAGGTATTGATCACTCACAATGGTCCATAGTGTCGAAGATGATTACATTGGCCGTTGGTTCTCCTTGCCTCGCATAAAAATTAGTAGTTATTTTTAAAAATATTTTTTATTTAAAAATATATTAAAAAATTAAAAAATATATAAAAATTATTATTTTTTTAAATTAAATTTTAACAAATCTCTATTTGAACCGCATTGGGTTAAATTCATAAATAAAAACCTGTTTAATAAGAAAATGGAAGGGGCAAAGGAAGAATGTGTTGACATTCTAGGTAAGATCTTGCAAGCATGCAAGATGACTTGAAAAGCTTCCATAGAAGAACCCCATTCCTGCTCAACACTAAAGCCACGATCCCGACTGAAAGTGGTTGCTCTAATTATAAGGTATAAAAATAAATGGGAGAAACAGACAGGAAAGAAACGAGAATCAACCTGGACAAAAACCTGTTCGGCTGCGGCTGCGGCTGCTACAATCACAGGCAAGTTTTACAAACAAAAACTTGACATTATGAATATCTTCAAAAATATTATTATTGAACCGGTACATTTGAAAATATAATTGTAATTAATTTTTTAAAGTATTTTTTATGTTGAAATATATTAAAATAATATTTTTTATTTTTTATTTTTAAAAATTATTTTTAAAATCAACGCATTAAAACGATTCAAAATATACTAAAAAAATCAATTTTTTAATAAAAACATTTAATTTTTTTTAAAAATATAGATATAACTGTGTTTCCAAACGCTCTCAAGGTGTGTTAATGCAAATTCTTCTCTTAACTTTTCTTTCTTTCTTTTTAACGCCTTGCCTATACATAAAGAAAATACTTTAGCTTACTAAGCTATAAAAGCACACAACAACTGCTCGGGTATGAAATCACCACACCACCCGACAAACTCCCTTCCTTCAATAACAAATAGCCAACTAAGGAAGATAAAATCTTAAGACATAATCCATGCTGGGCTACGTACCCCAACTTGACAACAAGGTACTTGGCATAGATAACCATAAGCCATGAGGAACCTGGCTGGATGGGATGCCCTCAATCCGACCGTAGGGTTGATGACGTTCTAAGACACAAAGGATCGTCTTATGTTTTCCTCTTGATTGCCAAGGGTATCATATGACCAAGTCCCGAGTGGACTGGCTGCTTAAGTACTTATCGAATTGTCTTCCTGTCCAAATCCCCTTTGCCGAATTCTTTGCATTATTCTATACACCAACGTTACCTACCGAATAGGGTTTTTTTTTTTTTAATAATCAAATTTTATTATTGAAATGAGGCTAGAATCAAAATTTGAGCTAGCTAATTAATATTAAAAAATAATATAAATTATATTTTAGAATTTTATCTAATAATTTAAATTTTTAAATTGAGATGATTTTTTAATATAGTATCAGAGTGTTAATGAATAAGCGGTTACGAATTCGAATCTCGTCTTCCCTATTTATTTAATAAAATTAAGCACATAAATATGAATCTGTGCAAGTTTCAAGTCCAAAGAGCTTTCTCCTATTTATTTGATAAAATTAAGCATATAAATGTGAATTTGTGCAAGTTTCAAGTCCAAAGAGCTTTCACTTGAGGAGTGGGTTAAAGAATAATATAAATCATATATTGGAATCTCACCTAACATCTTAAACTTTTAGGTTGAAATGGTTCTTTGATAGCAAAAAAAAAAGAAAAAAAGAAAGGAAGAGGTTATAGGAAAGAAATATCCAAACAATCCTTACGAGTCTACGAAGATAGTTCTATTTGAAAGAGTTACAGGGAAGAAATATCCAAACAATCCTTATGAGTCTACGAAGATAGTTCTATTTGAAAGACCAAAAAAAAGATCCCCTCTGAACCTTTAAACAAATCCAAACCTGCGTATAAAAATTTCTTTTTAATTGTATTCAATCATAAAGCAAACATATATGTATTTGAGAGTATGTTTGTGATTATTTTTGAAAAAAAGTTTTATTCAGAAGTATATCAAAATAATATTTTTAATTTTTTAAAAATTATTTTTAACTTCAGTGCATTAAAATGATCTAAGAACATCAAAAATACATATTAATTTAAAGTAAAGAAAAAATAAAATAAAAATTTAAATTTTTTCAAAAGTCCTTTTGAAACATGAAAACAAACAGAAAAAAATGATCTCAAACAATGTGTCATAACCATTTTATTTAATAAAATCTTACAGCATCATCAAAGGTACTAATGATTGTACGTAGAACTGTTATATTTAGTAATTTTTTTTCTATATTTTAGTCAAATAGATCCCAAATAATTTTTAAAAAATTCTAAAAAGAATTCAAGAATCATTTTAAAATTATTTTTGTATCCCTCACATTTTTTTCCAACTATTTTATTTAATATTTGAGTTGTAGATTTATACTATAAAATGCTAACCCAGTATTAAATATTTTTATTTTTCTTCGAGCCCAAATAATTTCCAAAAAATTATACAAAAAACTCAAGGACCATTTTAAAATTATTTTTGGGTCACTCACATTGTTTTCCAACCATTTTATTTAATATTCGGGCTATAAACTTATATTGTAAAATACTGACCTAGTATTAAATACTCAAGTTTTTCTTCAAAATTTCAGAAAATTATAAAAAATAAAAATTTTCATAATCAAATAAAAATATAAAAATATGTTTTTACTTGTGTGCATATGGATAAATTTCTAAAAAACTAAATGATATTTGTATAATTTAACATACTAGAAATGAAAAAAATAATATTCTTATTTTAGATGCATATTAAATTTAATAACTAGTTGTTTTATATTTGTTATGTTGTTCACTTTTAATAATTTGCTTGTTAAATGGTTAATCTAGATTTATGCTGTATAACCCTTGATACAACAAATACTTGACACTTTCATAGCCCAATCGTATGGTATAATTGACACTTATGTTATGAAAGGAATTTGATTTGTTGTTAACATAAATTAATATCATGAATACCTTACAACATTTACAAGTATTAACATTATTAAAATAAGATAACTAATATAATTATGTTAACAATTTATAATCCGATTGGAACCTCTTTTGTGTATGGTTTCTAGTTGAGTAATAAAAATAGTTTATACTATATTTATTTGAAATACCATTAGTGGATCTTTTAGCCTTAACAATGATTTTATCTTTGTTTGATTCTTATATTAATAGTACATCTTAAGAATTCTCTTCAACTCTTTTTTATTTATTATTTATAATTTTATATAGTTCACCTTCTTATCGTTTGGTCTTAATTTTACCAAATTATTTATTACTTCAATATTTATATATTTAAAAATATTAATTTTTTGATTGTATCATGAAAATACTTGGATACTGTACTTTATCAAGTAGTTCAATGACAGTATGTTGTACAGTGCTTTGAGGTGCCCATTGTCTCAAATCCTCTATATATGTACTCAAGCTGACCCCATTTAATAATCAAGAAAATAAGCTGCTGAAGTTGTGATGTATCTGAAGATCTAATTAATCGCCTATTCCATCTAAAGTTCCAGTGCCAAGAATCTGTCCTCATATCCCCTATTTCCACCATTGTCTTTATTTTTGTGGTTGATATTTCATCAAGTCACGGGAAACAAGATTGTAAAGTCCCTGCTTCTGGCCATTTATCTATCAAGAAACCTTGAAATAACACTTATTCTATAAGATATTTGAAGCTGCCGAATCAGAGTTAATAATGGAGTATATTCCTCTCCAAGCATGAGATATTAACGCAACACTGAAAACTGGAAGGCCACCTTCCGTCGGCAAAAGAAGGCTTATACTCCTTTTTATTTGACATGGAATTTAATTAACTCTTTAAGAAAATACAAAAAAATAATATATATATCCTGCACATAAAGGAACAAAATCACGTGCTAAAAACTTGGAATAATTCTTTTTGTGGTGCTTTCCATGCATAAAAGAAAACATAAGTGGTCACCTGTTTTTATTTTTTGGTAAGCAAAGGTGTCAATGAAATCCTCTGTTCTTTAGAACTCTTACTTCAATATGGGTTAAACTTACCTAGCTCAAATCCAATGGCCCTTTTTATCTTCTACTATTAATGTTGTTTTGTTTCTATCCTTCTACAACACAGTCGCTTCCACAAATTACAAATAGCGTGTCAGGCACGATCATTTTCTTGTTCCGAACAAGACTAGCTAGCTGGGTGTCATAGAGGAACCATTCCATGATCAAGAAATTGGGAAAGATTGCAAAGCAATCCCTGGCTATTCATCATCGTCCATTTTCAGATCTATATCCAGATATCGCAAGACATATCATGCATGGTTTTCCACACACGTCCTAGAATCGAACCTTATCTACGCAAAAGTGTCAATGACCCTTCAATATGGAATTTCGAAGTGATCCCTTTCTCACTAGTTGCAAGCTTTTTTTAATGTCACATTCATGGATTTCTTGCAATAGCTGAGAATATTGTGGCTTTGGAACTCTACGTCATATCAAGAATGAAGAAGAAAACCATTTCGATAGTGGGGGATAATCTAAAACTAGAATAATGGAAGGGGCTAGAGGAGTAAGTGCTTTCTCTTTTCACTAAGTGAAGTGTTTATCTGCGCACTTTTTCTTTCATGACGGCAATTATAAGCACGGGAACCCTCCTTTTTCATCCCAAAGCATTTAATTTTATTCATTTTTAGTCTTTAATATATTAGACTTTAATCAATATGATTTAGAAACCAAGTGTAAAATTTTCCTCTGAATGGTATAATTCACTTAATAAACCGAACAAAACGATGGAAAATATTTAAGGATATGATGGAAGGACTCACTTGAAAATATTGATCTATTGGAGATGTTTTTTAGTTTATGGATCCAATTCAAAATTAGTGAATGTATAAATTGGGGACTAATCTGAAGGTTTCCAATGATGTTCCCAATAAATTAGGAGAATATTATAATGTTCCCAACAAATCGTAACTGGAATCTTACATTTCATTTCTAATAAGCACTTAATGCATGGATGGAGAGATTCCTTTCATTGATGAATAATGAAGTGTCATACTATTTTAAAATTTTAAATGATTTTATTTCCACTCAATCGGAAAAAAAATTACTTTATTTAATTTTAATTTTTCTGTTAACTATAAATTAAATTCCGTTCACCATTTTTCAAAATTCAGTTTAATATACAAAAGTAAAAACTTTCAAGGAAAATCCTTTTTGGCAAACAATGGAAGACATGAGTTTATTTTTACATTACAATAACAACTTGAGTATTCGATTTAATTGGTAACTGGAAATATAATATGTTAATCAAGTAATCCTCAAAAATTTATAAATTAATTTCAGTATAAAATAATAGAGGGCTAGCTAGTACCAAATCCTTCTATCACCAAACTGTTCAGAGCATCTCATTGCCTGTTTTGACACCAAATCACATCAAATAACCATCAAAAGAATTCATTTGACACTCCCAGATAATATCACAACTTTAAAAAGTATTCAAATTCAAATCAAATAATTTTTTATTCTGTTTTTAGATATGAAATCTAAAATGCTTTAAAGACATAATTTTTATGATAATGGTTGGACACAGCTATGAAATCAATGAACTTTATACATTTTTTTCTGTTAAAAAACCATCTTAACCTAATAGTTTAAATTTTTAGGTAAGGTTTCAAGATATGATTTATATTATTCTTTAACACATCTTCTAAAGTGAAAGTTCTTTGTGATTGAAACTTGCATAGACTTACATTATCTTGTACTTAATTTTTATGAAATAAATAAAAACAATGAGATTCGAATTCATGACCATTTGATAATCAAGGTTTTGATGCTATATCAAAAAACTATCTTAACCTAATAACTTTAACTTTTAGATAAGGTTTTAAAATATGATTTATATTATTTTCTAACATATTCCTCTACCTAAAAATTAATAAATAACAACATAAACACTGATAAAAAAAAATTTATTAGTAATTTTTAACATAAATATAGATAGAAAAATTCCATCGATAGTTGTCAATGTGAATAGCAAAGGAATATGTTCCATTAGTAATTACCAATGAAATTTTGAATTGATTAGAGAAGATTAAAAAAAATATTCAATCCATGATTCCATTGAACATTTGACCCATCAGAGTTTTTCAACAGAAGTGCCGATGGACATTTTGTTAGAAAAAATAAATGAATTACAATTCTCTCTTCCTTCCATTTTCTTCTTTTTCTTTCTACCAAAAGAATCAACACCCCCTCCTTCTATTTGTTTTCACAAATCCAACCACCATCCTCACAAATCCGGCTAGCCCAAACCATCAACGTTGACCTACATCTATTAATAGTGTCAGTATCCCTCTTTGGTTCAATTTCTTGTGAATTTTGCGCTGCACTGAGTGAGGAGACCCATCCTTTTTTTTTTGTAACCCATTAAATTATGTTCCAGGTTAATTTATTAAAATTTCTTTGTAGTATTTGTAGTTTCTTGTATATTCAAGTGTTTTATAGGTTTTTCCTAGAGAATTTTATTGTATTAATGTATGATTTGTATATTAGAGTTTGTTTAAGATTTGATGGAAATTGATTTTATTTGTCATTTGATAAAATTGAGTTTGATTTTGTAACTTAAGTGTGTTATAATTAAAAATAGGCACCAATTAGATTTTGTCAATTTTATTCTCAAGTTAGAAATTTGGTGAATTTTTTGTGGAATTGATGATAATTAAGATATATTGATTTAGCTTAAAAAAGTTTGAATTGAAAAAATAATGGATAATTAGTTGGAAACCTAATCTTTGCTGTTAATTTTATTGTTTAGTTCACATTTTTATGCAAAATTGAATTTGTGTAAAGATAATAAATATTTATTGGATTGTGAATTCATTTTTAATAAAAAGTTAATTTTTGAATTGATAGTTACATTAATAATAAATATTTTCATCAATATTTTATATAGGCTTCAGAACTAATAGATGATCGTTCTTAGATATATCAAAATTCTTGTGAAAGGTTGTAAGACAAGATTATCTTAAAAAGATTGAGGGTTTTATTAATTTCATGCTTTCTAATTGAAAAAATATTAGTGAAAACAAAATTACATATCCATGTATGAAGTGTGAGAATAAAAAGTTATGACGCATTTACTTAAAAAGAATTTGTTGGCGCTTTAAGATTTATCCCTTCATAACAATCCTTATTAGATAGTAGCAACACTTTTGCCTCACTATTCATGTTGTTAACATACTTAATCATTGTTTGACATTCATCTACTTTAAGTTTTTCATGCATATATAATACATCTTCTCCTTGGATTCAACTAAACCGTGACTCAAGTTGCTTGATTACCATAAAGAGAAGGATCATGATTAATAGATATTAAATTGATTTAGATGTGATACTTCATTGTGTAATGAAATTTAATTTGTTTTGGATAATTGTTGGTGCTCTATAATGCATTATATTTACTTTTATTGTATAATTTTAGAGATATGTTCATTGTTTCAATAATTGAATAAGTATTTTCTTTTGTTGTGGATGTGTTATTGTTGTATGTTTAGGTTGGAAATGGGATTATGAAAATTGAAAAAAAAAATCCTTAATTGCTAACAAATTCAATGACAAAAATTAAGGTTATTTTTTTATGGAATTAGCGATGAACTTCTTATTTTTGTTAAAAAGTTACAAAAGGCTTTAGGTTTACTAATAAAATCAATGAGAGACAAGTTTGTCAGAAATTAAGATTTGTATTTTAAAAAGAATTGATGATGAGCTTATAATTTTTGTTGGAAAGTTATAGAAGGTTTTTGGTATTTTGCTAGAATTAGTGACAGACTAGGCCATAAAAATAAAGGTTCTTAATCAGGGACACAATAAAAAATATTACATGGAGAAAAAGCTTAAAGTCTAATAGAAACATAGTTGCTTCCATGAGTAGTAATGTCGATGATTATGAACATGCCATTAATTTAAGTGTTGAACATGTAAAGACACTTGCAGAGACATCTTCTATAAATATTACTAACCAACCAAGGCTTATTCAATGTTGGTTGAAGCTAGAATCCCTTTTTCATAATACCTTTATACAAGAATACTTATTGTAAAATGAAAGATTGACCAACATTTTTTTCTTATTATTAAAGTTATTTGTTTGAATTATGTTATTTTAGGTTTTACATCAAATAAAAATAACTTTGATGAATTAATTTTCAAGTTTACCAATACTGAAATGGTTTGTTTGATCATAACACAATTCGGTAAGTATCAAGCAACATTATAATGGAATAGGCAATGAAGTATTTCTGATGGAATCGTTGATGAAAAATTCCATTGGCAATAAGGTGGATTTTCGATAGAATGTGAGTTGGAATATTTCACTTGTAAATAAGGTTGCCAACAAAGTTATCGATAGAAAATAAGCAAAAAAATCTAATTTTTAAAGTAAGTATTTCATAGGCAATACTGTTAGAAAAAGAAGTTGTTTACATAATCGATAACAGAACACAAATTCCTGACAAGCATATTGCCAATGACATGTTTATTGAATATGGTCTAAGAGATAAACACAAAGTCTTTGTTGCAAGATAAAATCTAAAGATATTAAAGGCCATAACATTTAAAGTTCTTTATTTATTTTTCCTGATAAATAATTAGAGTTCTTTATATTTACATTGAATTAAAATGACTTTCAATGAATTGATTTTCAAGTTTATTGATAATGAAGTGGTTTGTTTAATCACATCTATAACGAAACTATCGTTCAAAGAACCATTGTTTTAATGGAATCTGCTTCAAGATCTTCCTAAATTGATGAATATGGTATATGTTTAAGGGGAGAAATTTAAGGTTAGATAAATAATATATGATTTTTTAAAATTTTAAAAACTAGCTCATATATGAATTGACTTTTAAGGGAATTTTTTTACTAGGAAGTGGAAAACAATAGGGTGATCATCAAAGTGTGGAAAAACCACAATGCAATTTGGTAAAATATCAAGCAATATTCTAATGAAATAAGCGATGAAAAATTTATGATGGAATTAGTGAGGGAGAATTCCATTGGTAATTAAGGTGCATTCTCGATGAAACATGAGATAAAATATTTATTTTGCAAATAAGATTGTCAACAAAGTCATTAATGGAAAATAAGAAAAAAAAACTATTTTTTTGCATGAATTTTTGTCAACGATGTAGTTAGAAAAACAAGTTGCTGATAGAATTGATGATAGAACACCAATTCCTAATAAGTATATTGTCGATAACATGTTTTTGTAAAAAAATTTATTGGTACAGTAATTGCTAATAAAAGTTTCTCCTTAATGTCAATAGAATATTTCATCAATTTTTTTTAATTTTCTAGTGGTGTTCAATCATTGCCTTAGTTAGATCACATTTTGCAACATGAGATTCAAATTTTATGATAGGACTAGATGGTATGAAACATCATGTCCAAGTCAGAATAGATGTGTATCATATATCATGGCTATTGAATATAGTCTAATAGTGTAACACAAAGATAGTGTCATTGAATAAAATTTAAAGAGAGTGAAGTGAAGGACTTAAGGTTTAAAGTTCTTTCTTATTTTTTTTTATTATAAATGTTTAGAGTTCTTTATGTTTACGAAAAATAAAAATAACTTTGATAAATTGATTTTTAGATTTACTAATATTGAAATGGTTTATTTGATCACATCTATAGCAAAATCATAATTAAACGAACAATTATTTTAATGGAGTTAATTTCAAGATCATCCTAAATTGATAAATATGATAGATGCTTGATGAATAAATTGTAAAGTTAGATAAGTAATATATAGTTTTTTAAAATTTTCTAAACTAATTCAAGTATATTGTCAGTTACACATCAATGGGATATTTCATTGACTTTTTCAATTTTCTGATGATGTTCGATCATTGCTTTGGTTAGATTGTATTTTATAACATTAGGTTCAATTTTTTTTTTTTTTTAGATTAACGTGGGAGTCCGGGCCAGCTTGCGCGCACCACGACTAATCCCACGGGCCCTGAAGTTAACGACCATGTAAGTCTCCAGTGGCCATCATATGAGCAACCAAGGACTCGAACCTGAAACCACAGAGGGAGCAAACCCCTTGATCCCAAATCCTTACCACTTGGCCACCACCTAGATGGTTTAGGTTCAAATTTTATAGTGAAACTAAATGGTATGTAACATCAGGTCCAAGTTGAGCTAGATGTGTAACATAGATATATCATACTTATTGAATATGGTTTAACAGACTAGCATAAAGACAGGGTCACAGGAGAGTGAAGATCATAATGTTTAGAGTTCTTTTTTTCTTTCTTTTATTTTATTTTATAAATGTTTAGAGATTTCTTTATATTTAAAAAATCTAGAATATAGTACTTTAACTCATATAAACCTATAACCATAGAGAGAATGAAGTTATGAACGATTTGAGGATACATATATGCTATAACTAGACTAGATAGAATGCCTATCAGACTTGTGTATGAATTAGTAGGATATAGATTAGTCCAAGACGAAGCTTGATCATACCAAAAAACCATTTAGATAGAAAAACTCGTAAATTTTTGGATCGTTTTCAAATCTGTTAAGAAGGTTTTTTTATTTTTATTTCTTTAGAGGATCAACTTATATATTATAATCAACCAAGTTCAAAAGGATCTTCAAATTATGTTAAAAAAAAATGCTCTTTCATTCAATTTTGTTATTTTCCTTGTCTTAGATTTCTAGTTTAATTTTGGATTTTATATTATTTTCTATTTGATTTAGGATTATGATTTTTTAATTTTATAAAGGTAAGTTATTTTTCTATTTAAAAATTTACAGATCTTTTGAAGATTCAAACTATATTAGAGAGAAATATTCATTAATAAAACACAAATAAGAACTCTAGTTATTGAGACCCTTTTTAGCAAAATTCTATGTTGTTTTTTATTCTTTCAAGTTCAGCTATGTTATTTTCTCTGAACACAGTGTATGTATTGGTTTTTTCTTAAGTTCAAATTAATGGTTTGAACTACACATTTGGGATTAAGAAAACACCAACAAATGTTTGTATACCACAACAATCAACAAAAATCAAGGAACTCAACTAATGGTTTTCAAATATGAGGGACTAAGATATAACAAAGTTCAAATCCAAGGACTATAGAACAATTTATCAGCATTTATTCGATATATAAGCTCAAATAAGGAGCGCAAAAGAGGAGGAGATCGAATGGACTCTGATACTTCAAGATTAAGCTCCAAAGTCTCTCACCATGACGAGACTGTAAGCAATGAGCTTGAAGAAATACTAACAAATAATCAATCACCATACTCTAAGAGAGTCCGTTTAGCTTCCTGGGTTGAGCTGAAATTGCTTTTCCAGCTTGCAGCTCCGGCTGTGATAGTTTACTTGCTCAATAATGTGATTTCCATGTCTACTCAGATCTTTTGTGGACATCTTGGAAACCTTGAGCTTGCTGCTGTCTCTCTTGGCAACAATGGCATCCAAGTTTTTGCTTATGGCCTTCTGGTACGTAACACCTTCTCTCGCTCTTATGTATGTCCCTTTTCCCTTCTAAATTTGTGTGTACTAGAGGCAGGATTTGGAAGTATCAGCTTATATGAAGTAGAAAATTATCATCTAGTTTTGTTTTGTCTTGCAGCTTGGAATGGGAAGCGCAGTGGAAACCCTATGTGGCCAAGCATATGGAGCGAATAGTTATGAAATTCTAGGCATATACCTCCAAAGATCAACTATTCTCCTCATGCTAGCAGCTCTCCCTCTATTGGTGATCTACATATTTTCCAAACCTATCTTGATCTTACTAGGTGAACCAGTCAACATAGCATCAGCAGCTGCGGTTTTTGTCCGTGGACTCATCCCTCAAATTTTTGCTTATGCTGCAAACTTCCCCATTCAAAAATTCCTGCAATCCCAAAGCATAATTGCACCCAGTGCATACATATCAGTAGGTGCACTTGTGGTGCATCTTTTTCTAACCTGGCTTGCAGTCTTCAAATGGGACTGGGGCTTGTTAGGTGCAGGCCTTGTGTTGAGTCTGTCTTGGTGGATCATAGTGGTGGCTCAATTTGCATACATTGCAATGGGTAAGACGTGTAGAAACACATGGAAAGGTTTTAGTTTGCAGGCCTTTAATGGTCTTTGGAGGTTCTTTAAATTGTCTGCTGCCTCAGCAGTAATGTTGTGTTTAGAGACTTGGTACTTTCAGATTTTAGTCTTGATTGCTGGATTGCTTAAAAATGCTGAGGTTGCGTTGGATTCTCTCTCAGTTTGGTAAGCCATGAGATAGACTTGATGCTTTCAGATTTTCTTTGTCTCTTGCTAGGTACTTCAAGAAAAGAAAGAAAAAGCTTTGTGACTGACTGGAATGTTAACACTATTTATTCATCTCTATATGCAGCACGACAATATCAGGGTGGGTGTTCATGATTTCATTTGGATTTAACACTGCTGCAAGGCCAGTTAAAATTTTCTATCTTGGCTTTCGTTATATCCAAATTTATGCAAATAAAACTTGAAAGAAGAGAATATTACCTCACTAATTATTATACCAATTTAATTACGCATCTAACTCAACCTTGGGTTTATATGGGGTTTAGAGCTCTGAAGTATAGATTAAAACTATATTTAATAACTATGATTATTTTTCAATAATTTATAGTCTTAAATCAATTCCTGCCCCATATTATAATTAAATTTTGAGTAGATTGCAAATCATATCAAGTATCATTATAATAAATCTTTATCTGAATTTTCAAAATATGAGAAGTCCTAATTTTATTATTTTTTAAATGTGATTCATGATACATATTATTTTTTAAATTAAGTACCCTTCTCATCATATTATTGATATTGTGCTTATGTATCTGATTTAATCCATAATATTTTCATTAACAACATCAACCTGGATAGTTCCATAATAAAAGATGGTCATAAGCACCTAACATAATATATTTTCATTGAAAACTATATGAATTACATTAGTTTTAAATCCTAATTAAGAGGAATTATATATATATATATATATATATATATATATATTATTGCATAGAACACAAAAATTGACAACATTTTCTTGATTTCAAACAGTGTGAGAGTGAGCAATGAGCTAGGAGCAGGACATCCAAAATCAGCATCATTTTCAGTCGTCGTGGTGACTTCATGTTCATTTATAATTTCAGTAATTGCAGCCATTATTGTGATGATATTTCGAGACTCCATTAGCTATATCTTCACTGAAGGCGAAGTTGTTGCTAAAGCTGCCTCTGATCTCTCTCCATTCCTCGCTGCCACTCTCATACTAAATGGCGTTCAGCCTGTTCTGTCCGGTAACAATCTTTAACAAAAAAAATGTTCTTTTCCTTAACAATCTTCGCTGAAGGTGAAGTTAGTATTGCCGTTTACCTTTCTCTGTAATTTAGTAAGCATGAAAGTGTTGATAGTTGTCATCAAGCAAACGATGAGAGTGAAGCAAGAAATGTTTGTATTCATAAAATATTAGCATGCAAAGCTAGCTTCAAGGCACAGGGCCAAGAACAATAGCTGAGAAAAGCTGCCAGCTTGAAGCACAGAGTTAATTCATACATAAAATTCAAACAATTGAGCTAATGTCAAAACATGGTGAAGCCAAATTGGCAGCTGGTTGCACACACCCGGAAGCTCAAGGTAAAAAAAAACCCAGCACTATAGAAGGCAACGTTCCATAATAGAGCTAGCAAAACTTTGAGTAGCTTAGATTCACTCAGCCCTATGAATAATCTCTAATCAACTCTCACGAATCAATGCAATGGCCGGACGTATTACTTTCCATTAGTATATACAAATTAAAGCAAGGCAGATCATATAGAGTAAAGAAACATGATGGTTGCCATAATGGTGCTCACAACTCAATACAAAAATGTTCTTCTGTTCAGAGATAGAACTTCATATCATCTGCATTACAGTGCTGATCACTCCTTATCCTGTGCACTGTAATGGTTGCCATAACTGTAGATAAATTTGTTTGTGTTGAAGGGGTGGCTGTTGGATGTGGATGGCAAGCATTTGTTGCATATGTGAATGTAGGGTGCTACTACCTTCTTGGAATTCCACTAGGGGTGCTTCTTGGTTTTAAATTTGACCTTGGTGCCAAGGTAATATTATTGCCTTGCTTACTTTTAATTACCTTTATTTTATTTTATGACTAAACAGTATTTTTGGATTTTTTTTTGATAATATGAGTATCCTCGAATTAACTTATATTTTCATTTTCATACAAATATCCAAAGGCTTTACATGGTATATTCTTTGATTTTAATTTTACATATACCTTGTTACTTTCTTTCATTTATTTTTTATATATTGTTAAACAATATCCTTTATATATATATATATGCACACACACATGATAATAAAAGCTCGTCAAGTAAGTTAAGTTACTCTCCAAGTAGTTTTAAATAAATTGTTTATATATTAATATTTAATGCCCGTCCCTTTTTTATATAAATCATTTTCTTTTTATTGATGCATTATTGATAAAAAGGTTTGCTTACAAACCATATGAGTCCTTCAAATCTTGAATTTCAGAATTTTGAAAACAAGATGTCTGAAACTGAAGTAGTGGGGTTATATTTGTCAATTTGAAGGTATCTCTAATTTAACTATTAACTGTATTTTCTGCAGGGAATATGGTCAGGCATGCTGGGAGGCACACTTTTGCAAACTATGATTTTGTTATGGGTTACTTTGAGAACAGATTGGGATAAAGAGGTAAAAAATTTAATGTTTTTTTTATGATTTTGTTGATTTTATATATTTTAATCTTCCAAATTCCCTATAATTTTATTTATTTATTATATTAAGCTAGTTATTTCCCTTTCAAAGGATATGGCCATTCATCTCCACTTTCTCTTAGCAGTAGCGGAGGGTAACTAAAATTATTGGAGACAAGTTAGGAACAATAGGACTTAAAAGGGAAAAAAAAAAACAATATATTGTGAAGGGGCCAAATTAGAAATTAAATTATATGGGCCAATTTGAAACATATACTAAACTGTAGGGACTATAGTGATTTTCTTAAAATTTTGAGGTGCCGAATGAGAAGCATCATATATAGCATAGTGATAGGCTCGTTTGAATGATTTTTATAGCTCGAACTGTTGAAATTTATGCTTTTATTTAGGATTCTAATAAGACATGTTGAGATTCATTAGATTGACTTGTTAATTATTATTTTTTAATTTTCAAAGATGTCCAAGAACTTGGTATTGAATATTGAAGTCTAATCTAATCCTATAATATATTTATTATAAAAAAACATTAATTATAAAATTGATCCCACAAAATACAAAGTAACTGAAGAAAACCTAAATGAAACTTGATCAAAATATCATCATTTTTATTTTTTAAGTAATATAACAAACTGGGTTTACCCAGAACTTACTCTCGATCTATCTTAAATCAGATTTAATGTACTCACATGATGCAATTAATTATATTTTTATCATAATTTTTCATTTCATCCTTATTTTTTCAGAAAAAGAAATAAAATAGCAGATGAAGCAAAAATTACTAGTGTCAAAATTTTCAGGTGGAGAATGCGAAGAACCGGTTGAATACATGGGATGACAAAAGGCAGCCACCTCTGCCGGAGTAAAGTGTTTGGCTGGAATGTTTGGAATCAGTAAAGGAGGATCTGCCCTCTGTATCCAATCTTTGGGATTGAAAGATGAGATGAAACAAATAATGATGACAAATTAACAGTGCTAGCTACTTTAGTTAGTGGAAGGCTACTGCGTTATCGTAATATACTTTTAGCATTCTAGGTAATTATATTTATTGAATAAAATATTTAACTTCAGCTCATCATGATGTCGTGATTAAAAAAATAAGGTTAATGATAAAGCAAAATTTAAAGGATCAGAAAACCTCCAAAAAAAAAAAAACCCAATCTACATTGAGCTCAACTAAAGAAATTTATTTTTTTAGGCTCCAATAAGGAAATGACTAACTTTTTTTTAATACAACTACATTTTAAATTTTATTTTCTTTACATTTATTATGTTTATAATTTTTTTAAAAAAACTTACTATATTTCCACCGATATTATTATTATGTAAAAATTCTTTAACAATCTATAATATTTTATTATTATATATAAGAAATAATATGTCAAAGTTCTTTAACAATCCATAATATTTTCATCCACACACACACACACACACACACACATATATATATATATATATATATATATATATATTAGGGGTATTTTCTCTCATTAATATATATGTTGAGGATATTTTTTTTATTAATACATATATTGAGGATATTCGTCATCAACATTAATATATATGTAACATTCTAATTTTTAACACATGTTGTGTCCAAATAATATACTTATATGAAACAGTAAGGTCAATCTTTTTTTATTTATAATTCATATATAAGTGGTCAAACAAGATCTTACAATATTAAAGATTCTACCAAAATTTTAGTAGAATTTTCTTTAAATTTGGAGGATATCAAATTATCGACATCTGCAGTTACAACCCTTAAATGACACCACAATCATGGTCCAACTATTCTAAACCTTACCCCACATCAACACAACTCAAGATTGACATACAGTAAATTTTCTTTCATGAAATATGAATAATAAAGCTTAAAAATCAAATGACAAGCATATAAAATATGTAACAAGAAAAGTAAATGCACGACACTACATCTAAAGAGTTTACAAAATGATTAATTTATAGAATAAAGTTAAGGATTATACTAATTATACATAAGAAGTGTGTGAGTATAAAATATACTTAATACAATAAAATATAATCCTATTATATCAACTCTATCTTGCAGTGTGTGATGATTCTATAAATGACAACAATAAAATAATAAATAATTTAATAATAAAATTCACAAGTGCTCACTAATATTTAAATAAATTTTGATAATTCTCAACACACTAATTATTATTTTCCTTAATATAATACATTTTCCCATCCAATCCAAAATTTTAGTTGCTTTTCAATCATAACCTCATTCTCAACCCTAAAAGTCATATTCAATGTTCTAATTTGTTTTATTTTAACAATGCAAATGATATATTATTGACTTAACAAACAATGATTTCCACTCAACGATGAAAATTATAAACATTGGCTTTTATCCGGTTATGAAAGCAATATAACAATGACTCTCCTTCATCAATGAAATGAAAGTAAGCAACATATCATTGGTTTCCATTCAATAATAAAAGTTACAAACATTGACTTCCATCCAACGATGAAAGCAACATATCATTGGTTTTCATGTAATGATGAAAGTTATAAACATTAGCTTCCATCCAATGATGAAAGCAACATAACTTCTTCTTTTTTCCAATAAAACAACACGCATTGACTTCATTCAATATGAAAGCTATATAATTATTGGCTTCCCTTGAATAACGAAAGCAATAAATATTGACTCTATTTAATAATGAAAGCAACATAATCTTTGGTTTTCCATAGACCCTTTTCCAATATACTTTAATCACCTCTACCAAAGTTCATCAAGTGTAAGAAATCATAAGAATAATATACAAAATTAAAAAGACTAAGGTGCAAAAAGATGGTCACCGTCAAAACCACTATAATTAATTCTAACTTTTCTTCTTTTTTTTAGGAATTGATTTTTATAGCATGATAGTGGAAGCCAAGTCAAACTCAAGGAAAATTATTCTAATTCTTCTTACAAGAAACTATAATGAAGATTGAGGATTAATAAGAAAACTAAAGAAAAATAAAACTATGAAAACAAAATGTAAAAGATAATTCAGTGTTTATATGTTTGGTTCAAAGAGATTGTTCATTCAAAAAATTCTATTGATTATCGAAGTAAAATAAGTATTATTTTAATTCAAACAAATACTTAAATGCCTTTAAGCAAGAAAGATTGAAAATATTAAATTAATTAGAAAAAGGCCCTAATTAATTCCTTAATGTCAATCAAATTCAGGATTGAAAAATAATTTTTATATTTGATGATGAAGCTTTAAGAGTGAAAAAGGATCAAGTATTCTATGCTATCATTAAAAAACTTAACAATTTTTTCTTTTCTTATTATTTTAACTTGAAAGTTAGATCAACCAAATTCATTTATTTTGCTTTCTTCTTTATCCAAATCAATAATTATTGATTGAAAAATCACAAAATAAACATGTTTACCGTAAAAACCATTCAAAAAGCTTGAATGAGAACAATAGACATGTACCAAATTCAGGTAAAACAAGTACTTGAATGTTAAAAAATAAAGTTGGAAATATCTCTTCTCACAATCTAAACAAATAATGGAATAAAATTCCGCTGAATCAAAAGTGAAAATTTAGTTCATAGCTACTTGCAAATTAAAAAATAGAGAAGAAAATAATGCTATTTAATCCTTTCTAGTTTTTGTCATGATTTGCTTCCTTTATTCTCTTCCTTAGCTGTTATCTTTTGTTAGGACTCTTTTGCTGATTATGAGTCATTGATGTTATTGAATTTCTTAATCTTTATCAGGTTATTAAGATTTGTTAAATCCCTCAAAATTTGTGCTGAAAATAAATTTTATTGTTGTCATTCAAACTATACTGCAACTTAGATTTTGTTTATGACCTGGTTTCTTACAATACCTAACCATCCTAACTTTATTTTTTTATTTATGACATGTTAAAGGCTTGATCTATATTTTTTTTTAATCCTAAAGCCTACCATTACTATGTTAGACTCTTAGCCTTAATGAAATGCTTGACACCTATATATACACACATTTCTATCAATAATATATATTTTATGAAGTCCTTAAATTTTAAACTTTGTTGATTGTTGAATTTGGGAGATTAGAAAATAAATTTAATGTTGAGATTTTTGGTTAATGGCTTTAAAATCTAGTTATAAATAGGAGATTGCAATCTCTGATTTAAATGTCTAGATGTAATTGGGGATTAAATTGAATTAAATCAGTTCAATTGGACTTAATCAGATTGAAATAAATGAATTTATTTGACTAAATTGAATTAAATGAATTGAAATGGACTGAAATAAAAATTTGGACAAACATTCCTTATTCTCATTACAATCCTTAGATTTTGAATCTTTTCCAATTTCATTCAATTTGTTTTAAATTACCTTTATTTTTTTTGTAATTGTATCCCTATATGAATCAATTTCAACCTTCAAATTTAACAACCTATTTCAAATTCATATTTAGCTCCCAAAATTATACAATTTTGATCAATCTAACTATCAATTATGTTTTTTTCTTTAATTAAACCTTTTATTGATTTCTAATTTGGTTATTTGTTTCTAAATCATCCTTAAACTTCAAATTTCTTTTACTCTTAGCCAAATCAAATAGAATAATTCTTTTCCTAAAATTCCTCTTCAATTGAAACCGAAACCTTGATTATGGCCCAAAAATTTCCAAACTCAATTTTGTCTATAATGCTCAATTATCAGTTCAATTTCAAACTTTAGCTAATTTTTATATTTTGATTTTTATGATTTTTAAGATGTTTTGACACACAAGAATTAAATAGAAATTAAGAAAATAACAAAGTGATTAAAATAGTTGAATTTATTGACAATACATATTTTTTTGGATTTTTCTAATTTTTTTTCAAAATATATACAAATATGGGGGTTAAAAATTAGTTTACATGTTTCTTTACATAAAAAAATTCAAAGATTAAATTGAAAACTTATATAGTCATCTAACCAAATAAATTGATATTTATCTACGCAAATAAACAAAAAAGTTCATTAAAAATAACAAAAAAAAGAAGGTGGAAAAATGGAGAAATGGTTTGAAATGATCTCACACAATAATATATTTATTTATTTGTGTGTAATAAATTTATTTATTAAAATTAATAAAAAATAATAAAAATAAAAACATGTATAAAATTAAGTGAATTAAATAAAAATATATATTATGCAATTCCAACAAATTAGAATTGAAAAGGAAAAGGTGGCTGCAGTTTATAAATGATTAAGTATCTGTGAGAGGAGGTGAACAACATTTGTTTTTGGTTTTTTATGCTTAAATCCTCGTGTAAACTAACTAAAATTTATCCTCTGGTTTTATTTGAGAATGTTTTAAAATTGTTTTTAAAATTTTTTAATAATTTTTATTTTTTTACTTTAAAAGAACTTTTTATATTTTTAAATTATTTTAATATAAGAATATCAAATAACAGTAGGTTAACGCGAGCCGGAGGACACCTATAACCCTTCAAAGAAATAGGGCCCCAAAATGATGCGAGGTCTGGTGGGCATGTGAAATGCCGTTAGATTGACACGCCGAAAGACACTAATCGGTTGGTTTACACCTGTCAAGCAACCATTCATCAAAGACTGGGGGAGGGAGTCTATTACATATACCTACCTGCTACTTGTGTATTAGGACAAATTGATGGCCATGGCAGATACAGTGGTCAAATCACTGGCATTGTTATTAGTGGCTGTCCCCTGTATAATTTTGAGATTCTATATATTATTGTCGTAAAATACTCTATGTTAAAGCATATTTTCCAAAGTGTTTATATATATATATTAACATATCAAAATAATCAAAAATATAATTTTTTTTTGAAAGTGTGATCACACCTCAAAAAAAAAAATACACTCATATATTATCTATTTAACCAGTATTTTGCTGCGATTTATGGATTAAAAAAAAAATTAAGTACACAAGCTATCGATATATTTTTTTAATCTAGGTATTTAATCAAATAAATCAATAATTATTCATATAAATAAATAAAAACTTTGTTAACAATAACTAAAAATGAAGTTAGAAAAATTAAGAGAAAGTTGTAGAATAAGATATTTAATATCGCAAAATAAGATATTTATCTATTTGTGTCTCTTGAATTTGTTTATTAAAATTAATAAAATATAATAGAAATAGAAACACATGTGAAACTACACATTAGAATTATTATTTTAAAATAACTATCTTTTTTATAAAATAAAGCTTATATGTATAAAATAAGAAATATTCTTCAAAAATTAAATACAACAAAACAATTTAAAACAAAAAATTTATTCAAAAAAGGCTTGCAAAACCCGCAATTTAGCTCATGAAACCAGGATAAACCAATAAAAAAAACGAAGATAACCTCAAAACCATTTTTCTTATTAAAAAAAATAGAATGATAAAATCATGAAAGAAAATGAGGAAAAACAAAATCCCTAACCATATTAATTTTTAAAACTCATGACTCATATTATTAGATTAGAAACATGACAAATAAAAAAACCTTGAAGCTCAATCTAAAACAAATTAGATGCCAAATGAATAAATCAGGGAAAAATCAATCATACAACAAATTATAATTAAAAGAATGAGGGTGAAAATAAAAATAAAAATAAATTAGAGGGCATAAAAAAATTAAAATTAGAGGGTTAAATTGAAAAGAAAAAAAATTAACAAAAGAAAAGGAAATCAAAAGAATAAGGGCTAAATTGAAAAAAAAATAAAACAACATATACTTTGACTAAAGGATGAAATTGAAAACTAATAAAACTTTAACAAAAAAAACCAAGGAAAAAATCATAAATAAAAAGAATAAGAAGCGAATTGAAAAAATAATATATAACAAATTGTAATTTAAGGGCTAAGTTGAATACAAAAAAAAAACTTTTATTAAAGGGTCAACAATGAAAATAAATAATAAAAAATATAAGGAGTGAAATTATAGAGAGAGAGAGAGGACAAACAAACACTTTCTCTAGAAGAGAAACAAAAAAAGAAAGAAAAAACAATTATTGACGACAAACCACTCATCATCTACCATCACATGCCATACTAGACAGGAAAAGGAGGGGTGGTGCTTCTAAAAACATGAAGGAACAACTAATTTGGATATCAGGAAACGCCACATGCACCTTCTAAAAGGAATGGGTGTCTCATATTATAATGACACTATTTTCACCTTTTTTTTCTTCACAACTTGAGTAAGTCATTTATTACAATAAAACTATTTTGATATTTTTGCACCTTCTAAAAGGAATGGGTGTCTCATATTATAATGACACTATTTTCACCTTTTTTTTCTTCACAACTTGAGTAAGTCATTTATTACAATAAAACTATTTTGATATTTTTTAAATATTTTTTGATAGATCATCCACGAAAATGATATCACTTTGGATAGATTACCCAAGAGAATAAGACTGACTTGGGCCATCAATGAGAATGAGATAAACTTGAAAAGGTTACCTATGAGAATAAGACCATCTTAAGCAACTTACTAATGAAAATGAAGCCACTTTAGGCAGGTCACCAATGAGAATAAGACCAACTTGGATAGGTCACCTATGATAATTAAATTATTTTAGGCAAGTTACTTATAAGAATAAGACTAACTTAAGTAAGTTACTCATGAGAATGAGACTAATTTTAGGTAGGTTAACTACAATAATGAGACTAATTTGGAGAGATAAACAAACACTTTATCTAGAAAAGATAAAAAAACAAAAGGATGAAAAAAAACAACTATTTAAGACAAATCGTTTATCATCTATTATCATATGTCATACTATAAGAAAGAGAGTGAGGTGGTACTTCTAAAGAAATGATGGAACAACCAATTTGACCATCAGGAGGTACCTAAAAGGTGTCGGTGCCTCCACGCACTAACACATGACACAAACATTCCTGCAACTTTTTAATTTAAAATTAATTATTAAATGTAAAAAAATCCAAAATATCCTTCATGATTCTGGAATTAACACCAAACCTATGTGAAAAGATAAAAGCATTCTTGAATGTTTGCCTTATCTTTTTTTTTTTATATAGGTAGAAAAGTTATTTTATTGTTCTATACAAAAATATAAAAATACCCTTAGCCAATAGTTCAATAATTTTTTAATTTGAGGGTAAATAAGTAATATAATTCTTCAAGAAAGTTAAGAAGTTGAAAATAACTTTTAACAATCATTTAATGACGAATTGACTGTTGACTATTTGAAAAAAAAAACCACCCTTGAAATTAAGATACCTTAAATTTTCTTCTAAGGACAAAATTGCATTTTAATCTTAGCAATGAATAGTTTTTGGTGTTTATGTGCATAGTTCAACAATGTTTAGCCTATGCATTTCATTATTTTGGATATATACATATATATATATATATATTAAATTTAGAAATTATTATTTTTATTTCTTATTTTTTTGTCCTTCATCTTTTTGTTAAAGTTTAATATCTTTTGAATTTAGTCATTTGATTACAATTTATAATGTATTTATTTTTTCAATTTGATTCTTATTTTTTTATTTCTAATTTTTTTCCTTTAGTTCATTTATAAAAGTTTTATTATTTTTCAATTTCATCATTCAATCCAATTTTATGATATATTAATTTTTTTTTTAATTTTATCCTCGTTCTTTTATTCTATTTTTTTGTTAGAGTTATTTTTCTTTTAAATTTAATCCTCGAAACAAAAATTTTTAATTTCCCTATAGTTTATTTTTTATTTTTTATTTTCACCTTTATTATTTTAATTATTATTTTTTTAGATCCTTGTGTTGTTAAAAAAAAATTCCCCATTTCATTCTTCAGCGTTTAATTTAATAGGATTATGCTCATCATTTTTTCATATATGATGATTCTGATTTAATGACTAGGTCACAGATTTGAAAAGTTAGCACGGGTGGGCATTCATTTTTTTTATATATACTTATTTATTTTTTTATTTCATCATTTAACGTATTTTTTTTAAATAACTCTATGATTTTCTTTGATTTTTTTCTACTACTTTATCTCGATTTCATGACCTAGATAATAAGTTTTGTGAGTTAACCTGGATTGACGCCTTTTATTACATATATTCAATGTCTATCGCACTACCTCAAATTGACTCAAACTTTTTTTTATCTTATCCAATTTCATACCTCAATAAACTTTTTTCATTGTTTTGTTTTTTTTAAATATTTTTTTATTAGTTATTGTTGTCTATTTTTTTATTATTTAATTAAAAGTAAACAAACTTATTAAATTTGGTTTGTTTTATTTCTTTAAAATATGTTTGTGGTATCTAAATATCAGTTTTTCTAAGGGGAAAATACAAATCTGTGATGTAGTGCGAGCCTATGCCTAGTTGGTAAATAAAAGCCAAATGAAACCATGTTATACGAAAAAAAAAAAAGTAAAATAAAGGAAAAAGAAAGCTATTGTGCTGTGTTATTAATAAAAGTTTTTAAGGTATATAAGTTTATTAAAAGAAAAATATTTTTCTTTTTTAATTTTTAATTTTCATTTTTTTTCAGTTTTTTAAGAAAATATTGAAAAACATATTTATTTGTTAATAATGAAAGTAAGATGATTATTCTATAAAGAAAATACATCAAGATTACAACTTATTCCTATAAGAAAATAAAAATCATAATTTGTGATAATCATCTTAATATTTTGTATTCATGATAATTTAATTTTAATTTATTAATTTTATTTCATTAAAATAAGAAATTATTAGGAAAAATTTATAATGCTAGCTCAAAAATATTTATATTAGATTTATAATAAAAAAATAAATTAATCTTAGTAACGCTAAATATGCAAATACAAGAAAATAAATTTAAATTTAAATTTTTAAAAAATCTTGTATATAAAAGAAAAGGGATTTATTGTTCATATTTTTTCTTCATTTGAAAAGTAGAGAAAAACTTGTGAAGAAAAATCATGGAGCACGTTTAAAATATATTCTCAAACTAAGTAGAAATTTGAAAAACTAGCTTTTTGAACGGAAAAAAAAAATACTGCATTTGAACAAAAAATTTCAAAATTTATTTCTGACTCATTCTATAAAACTAGAATATTGCTTTATTTTTTAGCAGTCCCTTACTTTTTTTCTCGCAAAGCTTTATATAACTCTGTAACATATCCCAAAAAAAATAAAAAATACTATGAATTAATAATCCAACATCACAGATAACATGGATGGCTAACAACTGCTTTAATTACTAGCTTAATGTACATATTTTGTGTGTGTAAAGAACTATTTTTTGTTTGTTTGTTTACATGATTGACTAATAAGAAAAAAAATATTACTCAAGACAAACGCACAATCTGGCAATCGATGCCTTATATAACATTGTTGTTGACCTATATATAGGTTGTAGTAAATTCACGAGTTTCCTGTATAAAAAAAGAAGAAAGGAAGAAATTACTTGAGTTTCAATTAATTGCTCAATAATTATATTCACCGAAACTAACAGAACGAATAGCTAAATAAGTATCCATTGATATGTTGGAGTTTTAATTGAAATGAGAAATAAATGTGTGTTTAATTTATTCAAGTATTTTTGTTTTGGATGTGATTAGCAAATTTGAATTTGGAAAAATGGGATCTCACGTAACTTCATAGAATATGAGCAGTGAATATACTTTTTAATCGATTTCAATAAATATAATCTTTAAAAGGTTTATGTTTATTATTTGTTTATTATCCTTGTACGTAGGTCTAATTAATTGGATCTTATTACTATACTCGAATTCCAAATCATTATCTTAAATTTTAGTTCTTTCATTTCTATTAACAAATATACATGTATACTAATTTACACAAATCTGATCTGACATGTAAGTATAGTAAGACATTCTTATCATTAAAAATATATAAACACAAAGTCATCATTTCTATGGCATAACCGGCCAGCCCTTCACGCAAAATCTATGAAAAATCAGTTGGAATTTCTAATCACAGTAAACTAGGTAGTGAATTCTTTTTATATTTTAATCATTTTTATATGTTGCTGGCTTTGATTTACTCTGCGACATTTATAATCGCGGTGATAGAAGCTGGAGTTGTTCTTTCTCTACACCATGTGATCAGCTACGCCACCGGTGGTGAAAACAGCCAATGCAGTCTTGGAACTCTGCTTGTTTGTCACCCTCATTCTTAATGGGGTTTAACCAGTCTTATCTTGTAAGCGCTTTGATTTATAAATTTTGCATGTTAATTTCTTCTTTCAACACCTAAATGCTCACTGTATATATTAAGTCTAGCTTGGTCTATTACTCAGCCGAAGGTTTAGTTTATGTATCGGATGACCCGAATTAATTTAAAATAATATTATTTTAAATTTTTTTAAAATTAAAATTAAAATAAAATTTTGATTAACTCACTAATTGATCTGTCAAGTTGATGGAGTCAAATTTCTTCTGAATTGTTTTGAAACCTGAGCCGGACAAGATATTGGGTTAATTCATCAAAACAAATGGAGTCATTGTTGTTGGTTAATATTAGTAGTATTAATGATGAACATTAGACAAGAGGGAAATCACAAAATATTGTAAATAATATATCGCCTAATAAAAAGGAACGAGTGGCTGCCGTTCATCGATGTTTTACTACCTAGGAGAGAAGGTGAACTGTTTTTTTTTTTTTGGCCGTTTAAATCCTCGTGCAACTAACTTCAATTTGTCCTCACGTTCTTCTTCAAGGAACAAAATCCTTGTTTTTTTTTTTTTTTTTTTTGATTTACGTGGGGTGTCCGGGCCAGCTTACGCGCACCACGACTAATCCCCACGGCCCACTGAACACCCTGCAAACCCAGCAGGCAGGTAAGACAGTGCGGGGCTGACAAGCATACAACTCCAAAGCTCGAACCCGTGACAGCAGAAGGCGCAAGACGCCATTCCACCGCTGACCGTTGCCTTGGGTGCGAACAAAATCCTTGTTTATGACATGCATCGGTGTCACGTGACAATGAAAAGGACAGAACTTTACAAGCCTAAACAAGTGTTTTATATATATATTCTCAACTAATCAAATTATCCTAAAATTATGTGATGGACTCATCTATGTATATAAAAACATAAAGCATTTATGCTTCTTGCGTAGTTTATTCTATTATGCGATGAATGGATTTTAGTTAATTCAAAGTATTTTTTATCTAAAAATATATTAAAATAAAATTTTTTAATAAAATTATTTTTAATATTAATATATCAAAATAATTTAAAAATATAATAAAAAAATAAATCAAAAAAATTAAAATTTCATGAAATATGAATCGTGTTCTCATATGATAACTAACAAAAATAAATGAAGATCATTTCGAGATATAAATTTATTAATGATTTTCTATATTTGTCTTTCCTTTTTTCTATATAATTAATCAACTAACCATAGAATTGGATTCTTTAGAACTCAAAAGCAATTCATAAAATTTTTAATGATTTTTTTTTCCTCTTCATATTCAAATTCTTTAGTATTATAATCAAGCCCACCCACCAAACGGCCAGACTCTTCGAAAAACAGAACACGTGCAGGTGTCTCTCTCATTTAGCTATAAAAATCAAAGGACATCAACTACTAAGCTTATGGGTTTGTACTTTCACCATAACATAATCGTACTTAGTATGGCTTTCTTCTTTTAGAAACACCCTTTTCGAACCCCAAATTATTGGCCTTATACCTGCACTGATTATCTCCAGGGTCATGGGTACCTCTAATGGTTGCAGAATAGATTATGCTGATCTGGATGAGTCTTATCAGCCAATATTACATGAAAGACGTTCATTCTCGGGGGAGACGGTGAGTTCTGAACTTGAAGAAATATTATCTAACATGGAATTATCCCGCAGTCGGCGAATCCTGAGAGCCACCTTTCTTGAACTGAAAATCCTCTTTCCTCTAGCAGCACCAGCAATTGTGGTTTACTTGCTCAATTTTCTTATTTCCATATCCACCCAAATTTTCTGTGGTCATCTTGGCAATCTTCAACTTGCTGGTGCCTCTCTTGGCACTACTGGCATCCAAGTTTTTATCTTTGGCATTATGGTATGATCTCCTAACATAAGTTCCAGATATAATTAAAAGAAATGGTAGCCAAATAGAACATTATATTATTGTTATTTATTTATTTTACCATGTTTGATGATACAAGTATGTAATTAATCAATGAATGCGTGCAGTTGGGCATGGGAAGTGCAGTGGAGACACTATGTGGACAAGCCTATGGAGCACACAAATATGAAATGCTAGGCATATATATGCAAAGATCCACAATTCTTCTCACTTTATCTGGGCTTGTGCTTATGTTTATCTACATCTTCTGCAAGCCTATCTTACTGGGACTACACGAATCTCCTTCCATTGCATCTGCAGCTGCAATTTTTGTCTATGGTTTAATTCCACAAATCTTTGCTTACGCCTGCAATTTTCCCATACAAAAGTTCTTGCAAGCTCAAAGTGTAATTTTCCCTAGTGCATGCATATCAGCTGGTACTCTTGTACTGCATGTACTACTAAGTTGGGTTGTAATTTTCAAGCTTGGAGGAGGGTTGTTGGGTGCTGCATTGGTTGCGAGTCTTTCATGGTGGATTATAGTGGTGGCCCAGTTTGTGTACATTCTAGCAAGCAAGAAGTTCAAGCACACCTGGAGGGGTTTTAGTATCCAGGCCTTCTCTGGGTTATGGGATTTCTTCAAGTTGTCCCTTGCATCAGGTGTTATGCTATGCCTTGAGACTTGGTACTATCAGATACTAACGTTGATCGCAGGGCTGCTTAAAAATGCTGAAGTTTCCTTGGACGCTCTGTCCATCTGGTAAGCAGAGCTCTACAGTTTGGATTCATTTTTGGTTATCCAGATTTAGATGCTCTTACTTTCTATAGGAGAAATCCAAAAACACTGGAGTTGATGTGTTTTAATCAAATCGATTTCGTGATTTCTTGAACAACTTCATGTACATAATTGTAACACTTGTTTGAATGCAGCATGGCGATAAACGGGTGGTGTTTTATGATCTCTGTTGGTTTTCAAGCAGCAGCAAGGTTCGTTTTCTCATGTAATTGAAGCTATGTTATTTAAAAGGTTAAGTGGGTCAAGCCGTCCCTCAATTTTAAGTTATTTTTAATTTGGTCCTTCCATTGAAAAAGGTAAAAAATGACCTCCTAAGATTTTGGTCTATTTAAAATTGGGGGTCCTTTTGTTAAGATTTCACTCTAGTTAAATTGAATATTCTCTACAAATATTTTGATCATATTAAACCATTTACTGTCAATTTATTGTTACTTTAAACCACCCATTCATTTTTGCTCGTGAAAGTCACTTAACTTGTGCACAAAATGATTTAAATCCTTGATTTATTAACTTATTCTTGAATCCTTAAATGAATTTGACTTCTGCCAAAAAAAAATAAAAAAACTGTCTTTATAAAGCGATACGAAAATATCCATAAATCTAAAATAACAATTATCCATACAAATACAAAAACAAAAATATACTCACTCTCTTTTTTATGAAATTTAATTTGTTATTAAAAAAATTTATTTTTTTAAGCCATACTCGAACTTACGTAACTAGCCCTTGATTTGATCAATTAATGCTTCACATTCAATCTAACAAAAAACAATAAAAATGGATGCGAGGTTTAAAGTAACAAGAAATGGGAAGTAACGGATTCAATATGATCAAATTATTTGTAGAGGGTTGAATTTGACTAAATTTTAATAATACAGGGATACTTGGTGATTTTTAAATCTAAGTTAATAAAAGAAACCCTACAAAAAAAATCTAATAATAGAATGACCCCACTCTTAAAAATGAAAAATCGACCCTCGTGACTTAAAATCCAAGAGATGTTGACCTATTTAGCCTCAATTACATTATTCATAAAAAAAAAAAAAACAAGGACCTATTTGTCTGTTTTGTCATCACTTTTAATGGTGAGGTTAATTGGGAAAGGTTTGTCTGATCTGATTTGGAATTTTCTTTGTTTGGGGACTCGATTGAGAATCAAGTGATGTTTGGTAGATAAATATTTTAATCATCTTGTATAGACAACTCGATAATAATAATAATAATAATAATAATAATAACTATGTTTTTTTTAATTGTGAATTACAGTGTGAGAGTAGGCAATGAGTTAGGAGCTGGACATCCCAAAGCAGCTTCTTTTGCTGTTATAATAGTAAATTTAAGCTCATTGATCATATCTGTGATCTTGGCCATTGCTGTGCTCTTGTTGCGGCATGTCATAAGCTATGCCTTCACTAGTGGTACGGTGGTTGCCGGTGCTGTTGCGGAGCTTTCCCCCTTTTTGGCTGCCTCCATCGTACTAGGTGGAGTCCAACCTGTTTTGTCTGGTAAGGTACCGGTAATAAAAATGTTTCACACGTTGTAGTTCCATGCTTAAAGTTGATACAGTGCTATAGTTGTTGTGGAGGTTCCTGTGCTTGTCTTGTGAACCTCTCTATCATCATCAAAGAATAGTAAGCTGAGTTCATATGATTTGTTTTTTAAATATATCACAGTTTTAAAAAGATTTTTTGCAAAATAACACAAGTGCAATTATGTTTTATAAAATAACATAGTTCGATTCATGTTGAAATCTAAAATAACTAGCCATTTTTAAAGAAATTATTATAATAGATAAGCATAAATCTAAATAAAATAAAAAGAAAAATAAGTAACTTTAAAAACACATCAAAATTCTGATAATGAGAATCTTGATATCATAAAAAAGATCATTAATATTAAAAAAAATTATCAACAGTAATCAAATTAAATTACACGTGCTGAAAAAAAAAAAAAAGAGTCATCAGGGTTGTTATTATTAAAACTTTGGTATTTCTTCAGGGTATTATTATTCTTTTTTCTCTCCTATCTTTTTCAAACATTTTAAGAAAATTTGTTCTTCCCAACCACACTTCTCACAAAGTCGATATTGTCTCAAATTTGGCCCCATACCCTTATCCCAAAAGGCACTAAGAAACAGCTAAGAAAGATGAGCAATTAGAAAACAGGTTTTTTTTTTTCTCAATTTTTAATTTCTTTGAATTAATTTTTGAAGGAGTGGCTGTTGGATGCGGATGGCAAGCATTTGTGGCATATGTTAATATTGCATGTTACTACATAATTGGCATTCCATTGGGTTGCGTTCTTGGCTTTACATGCGACATGGGTGCAAAGGTAAATACTTATTTATGAACCATAAATACCCTTGATTTCTATTTTTTTATATTATTATTATTATTATTATTAACGTGATCCATACTGAATATGTCTCTTTCTTTGTTACAGGGAATATGGAGTGGAATGTTGGGAGGCACAATTATGCAGACTATAGTCTTATTATGGGCAACATTTAGGACAAATTGGAAAAAAGAGGTAATATCAATATGTAATTTACCATTAAATCATTTGACTGATCTCTAACTTTCCAATCAATCTTATATATATATATATATATATATATATATATATATATATATATATATATATTACAGTTGATAGACAAATTTAAAATTTTATATATTTGAAACCATAAGCTGTGAATTTTGGATTTTTCAGGTGGAGAAAGCTCACAGTCGATTGGATTCTTGGAATGACAATAAAGAACCACTTTTGAAGGAGTAAAATGGACATCGGTTTAGGTTCAGTGGATATTTTGCTTGCCTTTAAGGAGATAATTTTACTAAATAAATCTCAAGAAGCAAGATGTTTCCTTTTTCATTTCTTATAGTTTCTCATATCCTTTTCCCCTTTGAATATTCAAGAGCATTGAATTTGGTACTATGTTTTTTTTAAATATTTTAGTTCTATAAAAGGTTTAGCCATTGTTTTAAAATTAATCTAGGATTCGATTCACAAGGGCTTTAACCGATTTGAATTAAAATAAAATTAAAAAATTAAAAAAACTTAGAGCTTTAACCGATATGAATTAAAATAAAATTCAAAAAACTTAGTAGACCCGAACAATATAACCTGACCTAGTTATTAACTCATTAAAATGAAAGACAATATTTTAATTTTTCTTTTAAAAGGGTTAAGCTCTTTAATATATAATTCTGATTTTATCCTGTATTAATATCAAATTAAATTTTAAAACTATAGTAATGTTTCTTACTATCCTTAAACCGTCGCTTCTGGACGTCCAATTTTAATTGTCAAGCCTTGTAATTTAAATTTTATCCATTTTGTATTTCAGCCACAATCCCAAAAGAAAGCTTAAAATCCCAAAGCATTGTTTCTAGCCCTCCTCCGTTGTATCCATAAACTCGGAATATCATCCCTAGGACCCTACAAGCAACTTGATAAGGTTGATTTTGACTGGACAACAGTCTGGGCCAACTCCTGGCATGTTCTGTCAACGTCTAATTTCTTCCATGGAGATCGTGTAATTAATGGCGTATGACTGTATGGCACTAAGAGAATTTGTTTCATTTGTGGAATTGATCGTTTCATCCAATATCTTGCCTTCCCCTTTCCTTCTCACAAGGACACACAACCTCAAATCCATTAAAAAAATTGAAAGCGGATGCCCAGCATTTTTAACAGAAGTATAGCCATGGCCAATAAGTACTTAACTTTCATGTGTATATATCCTGTCAATTTCCAAATGCATGTAGGGCTTCTTTTTTTTTAAAGGGCAAAGGCAGGATGGTGACAGGCTGCAAGACCCACGAAAATTAAGCACTTGCCATAAATTAATTTCAGTAGTCGGTTTGGAAATAAGGTAATTAATGACTAAATTAAAATCAATATCATGATCCAGGGAAAATAAAATCAATACTGGCACTCATGATCAAAGTACCAATTGGCTTGCTGGAAACCGAGAATTTATGAAGTTTTGAATTAAAATCTCCGCTTAACTTTTTAACTTTTTACCGGATCAAGTGTCTTGAGATTGAAACCAATACGAAACTCAAGCATATTATGTCTAGCAGCCAAGTCAAAGCTAATAGTTTATAATGCATATAATAATATCTCAAATTTAAAAAATTATAAATCTTCTAAAAAAATATTTAATATTTAGATGAAAATATAAAATTAATATTTTCATTCATAATACATAAAAAAAATTATTTTTAAAATCTTAAAATAAATCACTTAAAATTCAATATTTTTTTAAACTTTTCTCTTCGAATATAACAAATTTATATAATAAGTTGGATAAATAAAAAAGAATCTACATTTAAGTTATACTGTATATAAATGAAAAAATTTATTTAAATGAAACAATTTTTATTTTTACTATCCAATCATGTTTTTAAAAATTTTTAATTTTTTTCACCCAAACGCTTAGGTTTTATTATGGCTGTCACACTCAGATATGAGTTTTGTATGGTTGTCAACCCAAATGCCCTGAGTCTAACAATCATGTCAGATCCAACATACTTGAGTTTGATAATAATGTCTGATTTAACAAACAATAAATAAAAAGAATAATTGTACTTTAGTTATTATGAGAGAGATAAAAAAAAAAAAACATAAATAATCGATCAGTTAATAATCCAATCATTATTTATCTATACCCGCTATACCATGTTGAAAAGAACAGGACTGCGCATCAAATGAAATAATGAATGACCAGATTTAGCCATTATTAAATGTCATACACGTCTTTTTAATAGTGCTGTTCTACTCATTTGCTAAGAAAAAATAAAATAATAAAAAAATATTAAGTGAAAAGATAAAAATTTAAAAATAAAATTATTATTATATTATAACCTACAATAAAACATCTCTTAATCTTTAATGATTTCTAAATCATTTAATTTTTGTTATAAATTAATTTATCCCCTCGGAATTGGGACTGGGACGTATTCAATTTTCCTCCTTAAAGCTTCGTTTATATTAATTTGTCTTCTAAGATTTCAATCACGTATCAATGTTCTTCTTTAGGTTATCTATGGTAAGATTTTTTTTTTCCAGTTTCTAAGCTTTTAAAACTTGATAAAATAGAAACCATTGAAAAATAATTTAATAAGATCAAATCTTCTGCGCTTATTAAAAAAGTATAAATGATATCATGAACATCATTTATATTTAAAAATATAAGATACAAAATAAGAATTTATCTTTCTAGTGAAAACAAATAAAAAATACAATATCTTGAAAATTAGAAAACCCAAAAAAAAGATTGAAATTTTTAAAATAAAAATCTTGATAAACAAAAGAAAATAACTCTTAATCTGTTTTATTAATACAAGGGTATAATCGTAAGCTAACAAAGCAATACTATATTTAAGAATATCAATAAATTATGACACTAGAATGTTTAAGACTGTAATGTAAGGTAATTTTTAAAATAGCTTTATTATTTAAAAATATATTAAAATAATTTTTTCAAGTTTTATTTTTATTTTTGATAGTATCATCATATAAATATAAATAAATAAAAAATATCAATTTAAACTTATTTTAAATAAAAAACACTGTTCAAAAACATCCAATAACAAACCTCCGATCACTTGTTTATCTTAAATATATTCTTCAATATGTGGATGAACAAATTCCCTCCACAAAGGGCCTCCGTACAACAACCAGAGAAATTAAAGTAAGGAAAGTTAGTTGATTCGCACGCTGTTTCTCTCCCAGCTACCCAGGAAAACCATGGCATGTTTGCCTTCATTTGCTTTTATTTCCATCCTTTTCCCTCAACACTTTCACACTATTAGGAAATTAGCTTATCTTTGTGCTTCTGCGTATGAGCAATATCCCTGTACAAGACCAATCTTTGGCCTTGCATATCTGCTTTGTTTAGCTCATGTAGAGAGAAAAGATCGAAGATCATGGCCACCTCCAGTGAAGACAGCAGAATAGAGTATGCTGAAGATGAGCCTTACGAGCCTATATTGCATGACAAAAGATCATTCTCCGGGGAGCCAGTGAGTTCTGAACTTGAAGAAATACTATCTGTCATGGAATTTCCCCGCTCTCAACGAATCCTCAGAGCCACTAGGCTTGAACTGAAAATCCTGTCTCGTCTAGCAGCACCAGCAATTGTGGTTTACTTGCTCAATTTTTTAATTTCCATATCCACACATGTTTTTTGTGGTCATCTTGGCAATCTTCAACTTGCTGCTGCCTCTCTTGGCAATACTGGTGTCCAAGGCTTTGTCTATGGCATTGTGGTATGGTCTCAATAATTTGACCGTTCGTGGATTACATGCTCAGAATAAACGCCATATATGTATATGTATTTGACGAAAGAAATTTTCATGTGCAGTTTGGAATGGGAAGTGCAGTGGAGACACTATGTGGACAAGCCTATGGAGCACGAAGATATGAAATGCTAGGCATATATATGCAAAGATCCACAATTCTTCTCACTTTATCTGGGCTTGTGCTTATGTTTATCTACATCTTCTGCAAGCCTATCTTACTGGGACTACACGAATCTCCTTCCATTGCATCTGCAGCTGCAATTTTTGTCTATGGTTTAATTCCACAAATCTTTGCTTACGCCTGCAATTTCCCCATACAAAAGTTCTTGCAAGCTCAAAGTGTAATTTTCCCTAGTGCATGCATTTCGGCTGGTACTCTTGTACTCCATGTACTACTAAGTTGGGTTGTAATTTTCAAGCTCGGAGGAGGGTTGTTGGGTGCAGCATTGGTTACGAGCCTTTCATGGTGGATTATAGTGGTGGCCCAGTTTGTGTACATTCTAGCAAGCAAGAAGTTCAAGCACACCTGGAGGGGTTTTAGTATCCAGGCCTTCTCTGGGTTATGGGATTTCTTCAAGTTGTCCCTTGCATCAGGTGTTATGCTATGCCTTGAATGTTGGTACTATCAGATACTAACGTTGATCGCAGGGCTGCTTAAAAATGCCGAAGTTTCCTTGGATGCTCTATCCATCTGGTAAGCAAAGGATATGCTACTAGGTTCTTGTACCTAACTAGCCACTTGTGATCTGTTTGTGGTTCAGATTGAGTCAATTAAAAATCGTTAATTTCTGATTTTTTTTATGCCATTTGTAGGAATTGGCATTAAAATTCTGGTCTCAGAATAAGATAAGTAAAATGCTTGAAATGATTTTAAAAATATTATAATTACATGTTTATTCAGGTAAAAGATACTTTTTAAAAATATTTTTTATTAAAGAATATATCAAAATATTTTTTTTATTTTGAACAACAATATATTAAAATCATCAAAAAAAATTTTAAAAATATTAATTTTTTATTTTTTATACCATATATATTTTAAAAATACAATCCCAAATAACACCAAATATATTTTAAAAATACAATCCCAAATAACCTTTCGCTAGTTGCTAAAAGCTATTTTTAGTAAAAGATAATCGATCTAAAAATAGTTAATTTTTAATATTATAATGTATATGGTGATTATAATTATAATACAATGTCAAAAATAGGGATCTATAACAAATTAATTTCTTATTTTCTTGGATAACTTACTCTGTCTAATCTTGACACTTAATTGAATGCAGCATGACAATAAATGGTTGGTGCTTTATGATCTCGGTCGGTTTTCAGGCAGCTGCAAGGTTAGTTTTCCAATAAAATAGAGGCTAAGTTATTCGAAATTTGTTACAATTAGACTAATAATTCTTTTTATCTCTCTCCCAACTATCATCAAATTCTTAATTTGTACTCCATTTATGTAACTGAAGAGTAAGGTTTTATCCTTAGTATTGCTGCTCAATTTTGATCCTATTTTAAAAAAAATTCAAAAACAAACTAAAATTAGTCAAAGGAAAATTATATATAAAAAAACCTAAAAAATATATTCTTGATGTATTTACATTACTTTCAACATCTATTTCTACGCGTTCAGTTATTGATATGTTTTTTAAGTCAATATTGATGTTACTTTTTTTTTAAAAAAAAATCAAAATTACAAATGGGACAAATATGAAAAAAAAAAAGAAGTTGAGGGACCAAATTATTTTTGGATTATATGTCATCACACAATTAAAAATAACGAACTTGTTTTCGCCTATAAAACATACTAGAGGAAGAGGGAATTAGTTAGAGCATGAAAAATCATATAATACAAAACATCTCCTAGTTCTCAATCAGCCACCAATCAACCTTCATCCCCCCGTGCCAAAAATCTTACCAACTTCAACCCATGATCCTCATATTTTCTTTTCTAAGATGGTAAAGAACCAACACAAATAAAAAATTATTTTTTACTCCAAATTGATTATAAAAAAGAACAATAAAGCCTCTCAAGATCTCCTCCATCTCACCCATAATTGACAACCCTTATCATTGACAACCATTGTAACGTATCATAAGCTCTTCCAATTGATGGTCTAAATAATCCTAACAACCACCGTTTCTCTTTAAGACTGAATCAAATCAACAGCTTAACACCAACGAGTTGTCAAAATCTAAAATGGAAAACAGATCTGTAGGGAAGAAAAAGAAATAAAATAGAGAAGCAGGTCAACTAGAAGCTCTTAAACACACCCTCTCTTTCTCTTTAGTATTTCTTTCTTATATTTCTCACACATAATAACATAAACTTAGTTGTCTATTTACATACAAATTGAAAGTTAAAAAAAAAAAATCATATTTCAAGTGTGAACACTAATGGTTGGTGGTAGTGTGAAGATGGTTGGCAGCTATAGTTGGTGGTTGTCATCCTTGACCTTTTAGATTGAGTTTATTATAACAAATTCTCTTTTTAAACTTAATCGAGAGATGTCATGTCAATCATGAACTTCAATTTGATAAATATTTTTCCCTTCAATAGCTTTGTAAAGATATATGTAACTTGATCATTTATTTTACAAGATATTAGTTCAATTTCTTTGTTCTTCACATGGTCTCGAATAAAGTGATGGCGTGTATCAATGTATTTACTTCTTTCATGATACATTGGGTTCTGTACCAATACAATTGCCAATTGATTATAAATATAAATCTTTATAGGATTTTGTTGAGAAAATCCCAAATGCTTCAGCATATTTCTTAACCATATTAAATAACATATAGCTGAGTTGGTAGCAATATACTTAGCTTCATAGCTTGATAATGTTACTACTAATTTTTTCTTGAATAACCATGTGAAAGAAGTATCTCCCATAAAAAAGTCAAATCTTGTTGTGCTTTTCCTTTCATCCAAGTCGTAACCCTAATCATTATCTAAATAGCCAACAAGATTGAAGTTTTTACTTGAGTATATCATGTCTAGTACATGTCAAGTACCTCAAGTTTCCTACTAAGTTTTTAAAGTAGGCTAGATGAATATTTCCTACTTTACTCTTCCTCAATTCAACTCCATTTTCAATTGGAGTTGATATCAGATTGTAATTTTTTATCTTAAATTTTTCAAGAATATCTTTAATGTAACTATTTTGGGATACAAAAATTCTTTTTTCTTTTTGTGTCACATTTAAACCAAGAAAATATGTCATGTGACCAATATCTATTATTTCAAACTCTTATACCATGCTTTTCTTAAAGTCTTCAAACATGGTAAGATTGTTGTTGGAGAATATCAAGTCATCAACATATAGAAATATGAATAATGTGCTCCATCAACTTCTTTATTCACATACATTGTGTGTTTATATAAATATTTTTCAAATCTATTTTCTTGAAAATACCTGTCAACTTTAGTATTTTAAGACACAGAGCTTGCTTCAAATTTTAGAAGGCTTTCTTCAACTTATATACTTTGCTTTTATTTTCAGCTTCAATATATCTAAGTGGTTGTTTGATAGATCTTTCATCTATGGTGTGCAACTAGTAAGATCATTATAATATATCTAAGTGGTTGTTTAATATAGATCTTTGTTTTTTAAAAAAAGTCATTCAGAAATGATAACTTCAAATTGAGTTGATAGATCTTTGATCTATGGTGTGCAACTAGTAAGATCATTAGTTTGATTTCTTTAGCCTGGCTATAGGAACAAATACTTCTCCATAATAAATGCCTTCTCTATATTTATAGTCTTTTGTCACTAACCTTACTTTATATCTTTTTACTTCACCTTTTACATTCTTCTTTGTCTTATAAACCTATTTAACACCAATTGCATACTTACTTTCTCGTAGATTAATCAACTTTTAAGTATCATTCTTCTTAATGGCTTGTATTTCTTTATCTATTATTTCCATCCATTTCTCTTATGTGATAGCTTTATTGAAGCTAAGTGGGTCACTATTTACAAAGAAACAAAATAAAGTTGCATCTTCCATAACTTGAGTGACATTGTACAACTCTTTTAGATTTCTCATCCTTCTTGATTCTTCTAATGAGGATGCTAATAGTGATGTTGAAGATGATCCTAGTATTGATGTGTTTCTCCTGTTGAATACATAAAATCCATGTTTGGGACTTTATGGCTCATTTTCTGGTAACATTGAACCTTTTACAAGTATTCTTAGTACTTCCATTTTATCTTTAAAGATCAGATCAGTGCTAATCCACGTGACTACTTCTTAATCATCATTTTATTGCCAATTTTTCTCTTCTTTAAAGGTAACATCTCTACTTATAACTACCTCCTTTATGATGGGATTATATATATCTTGTATCTCATTCTTCTTCTATCACCATATCTGACAAAGTTGTATTTCTTGCTTTTATCATTGAGTTTGGTTCTTCTTGCATTTGGAATCTTTGCATATGCCACATAACCAAAGACTTGAAGATGAGTAACACTTAGTTTGCGACCACTCTATGCTTCTTTTAAAGTAATAGCCTGTAAACTTTTAGTTGGGCATCGATTCAGCAGATACACTACACATGATACAAACCAACACATGGTATTATTTGGGCAACTTTTTTACTTTAAGTAAACTTCTTGTCATGTCAAGAATCGTTTGATTATTTCTCTTAGCTGCACCATTCTTTCTTCACTTTGTAGTCGTGGCTATTAGATGATAATTCTTCATAAAAAGAGTATAATCTTCTTTAAAAGTTGACCTACAGCAAGCATAGTATGCTTTATGGATGGAATATAATAAACATCTGTGATGTAGCTATGATCGTTATTCTTCAATCTGATTGAGATGTTGTCTTTATCTTTTATAAGAACTTTTAAGGTATCCCTAAAGATGGTTTATCCTTGTGTGGTCTAATTCAGATCATTAAATAGATCATGTTATTCACACATGTGATTATTGACTTTAGAATTTAGGTACCAAACATTCTTTTGATTCTTACCTAGTGCTTGTTGGATAAATACTGCAACTGATCCTCTTATTGTGGCATCTTTCTTTGTATAAGCTTGTTCATGTATCTCTAATAGAGCTTTCCTTTAACATTCAATGTCATGCCTAAATTAATTACAGCTATAACACTAGATATTTCTCTTGTCACGGTTATTGTACGTGTCTCATCTTTCTCTAGGAGTAAATGCTTGTTCTCCTCGACCTTCTTTATTGGTGTTTCTACACTTCTTCCTCTAAATCATGTATTCTAAGATCCTCTTCATTCAAATTATTGAAATCCTCCTCATCTTTATTAACCTCTTTCTTGAGTAGTATATCCACTTGTTGGAGTCTCCCCTTACTCATATATCTCTTCTGTAAGAGACAATTTCGATTACAAAGCATGCTCAATTACCATATCTTTATTTTTTTTTATAATCTTTTGTTCGTGAGCTTATAAAGAACTTATGAGCTCATCTCTTGTCAATTTGTCCACTTCTTTGGATCTTCAATAGCGACAATAACAAAATTAAATTTTAGATCTAAGGATCTCAAAATTTTCTTAGTAATTCAAGCATCTATGAGGACTTCTTTATTTCTTTTTATCTAATTAACTATCATAATAGTTCTTATATGATAATTAGAAATAGATTCTACGAACTTTATTTGCAATGATTCAAACTCACCTCGCAAAAATTAGGGATGAATCTTCTTGATTCTGTCAGCACCTTTGTATTTTTGTTAGAGAGCCTTCTATATATTTTTTTATGTTTGTACAAAAGCAATGATTTCAAATATAGTTTCATCAAGACCTTGTTAGATGATGGTCTTTTCTTTGTTGTCTTTCTTTCTATTGGTTTTAAGGATTTGCTTCTGTGGCTCTTGTAGATAATCTTCTACTTCTTTGGACTCTGGTTCATTATAACCATATTACACAATCTCTATACACTATTGTGAACTAAGAAATACCTTCAATACGATAAATTAATTATCATAATTATCTTTGGTTAGCTTTAGGATGAGTGTTTATGCATTTTCTATAGTTATTTTATTCTTTGAATTACAAAATAAACTTTTAAGACTTGAATTTTACAAAATAGACACTATAGATTAATCCAGAATGGTTTAAATAGTAAGGAATCAGTCTAACTTGGTTGAAAAATAGGTTAAAATGAGTTGAAATGGTCACAAACTGATTACAGATGTCGGTCAGTTCGCTGGTGCTAAAATGGGAATATTCAAGGAATATTCTTCAACTGATTGCTGGATGGCGCAGCTCGACGTGGCTCAAATATGGTGCACATATGGATCAGTACCAAACTTTCAGAAGGCATGTGTAGCTACCTTTTTGCTCCAATAAGGTTAATTTTTACACCATTGAGTTTGTATTGATGAACTCTACACTGTGAAATGATCAAAATGTATTTTTGACAACTTTAAAAATTCAGATGTATCTCAAAAAACTCCTTTGTTTTTTACGAATAAGGTTCTAATATAAATGGTTGGTGGGAAAAACCATTGATGGTAGCTTTGAAACACTTAGAAAAGATAAAACACACTGTTTTATTTCAAAAACAAAAAGCTTACAAATAACAAAAAGCTTTAAAACACACTCTTTTTATCTCTAGTGTTTCTCTCTTATATTTCCCACACCTAATAAAATAAATTAGGAAATAACTATTATTTCCATACGATTATTGTTGAATGTGAATAATATGTTTCATAAACTAGAAAATCAATAAGGGCATATTTAGTTTATAAAACCAAATGAAATTTGGGGCCATTGGATTAAAAGTTGTCAAAGATGAAGAAAAATACCACAAGTTTTGTACGGTACAAAAAGTTTTTATTTCAAACATATAAGGGCAAGTAGGGGTAGTGGCTTGCTTTTTTCCCCCACCAACTCATATAAGAAGCTCAAAATTACTAGGATAAAAGTTAGAAGGGTCTAAATGGATGAAATCTAGCTATTTTTTAATCTAAATTTTGAGCTTCGTAAATGCTATTTTAGTTTCTTTGGTTTTATATTATAGATAATTTGCCTCTTCACATGAATAAATTAAGTGCCTATTTATACACAAATTAAAAGTAAGAAACTTTGCCTCTTCACATGAATAAATTAACTGTCTATTTATACACAAATTAAAAGTAAGAAAAAATCATATTTCGACTATGAACACTAATGGTTAGTGGTAGTGTGAAGATGATTGACGGCTACAATTGGTGGTTACCATTCTTAATTTTCTGGATTAAGTTTACTACAAGACAATGGTGATGGTGCTCGTGACTATTTTTACAACCTAAAAGCTTCTCGATATTGATCTTGAATTTCCAACAATTTTTCTAGATTAATTTTTTGATTTTAAAAGGTTTATTTTATATATACATGTATTTTAGATTTAATTAATAGTTTATTGAATCCATGAGAACTTGATCATCAATATTTCAATAACTTTTTAAAATTTTAATTCCTAAGAATTAATGATCAATATTCTAGTATAAATGTTGGACCTATAAGAGGTTGGCATTTAAATATCAAAAGTTGACTAGAAAGTTCTCAGAATTATTCTAAATATTTATAAATTTAAACTAGGGATATTTTTCATCATAACACACGAGTTGTGGAAAACCCTTTCACCTTTCAAGATAGGTGAAATCTCTCTAGGCATTTACATAGACTCTTTCTATAAGAATTTATTTGGGTGCACAAGCTCATAATAAATTCAAAACGCTAGATTTATTAACACGAATAAATTTTTATCTTAAATCATAGACAGACTATCAATTAGGAACTTATCAAAACCTTTAAATCACATTGAAACAACACAGTAGAACTTACCTCATATAAGATATGCTAAAAATGCTAATATATTTTATGACCACAATCAGTACCTTACTTTTAGAATTTTAATTTGAATTTTCTAATGGTTATAAACTAAATAACTAAGTGGTTATAAACTAAATAAGTAAGTGGTTACTTCTTAACCCTCAATGTCATGACACATAAATGAAAAATCTAATAGGAATTTTTTTTTCTTAATTGTGTTTTACGGAATTAACATAAACTTTTAAGATTCTATTGCATTTTGTCTGTTGCAACAATCCATTCTCACCGGAAGACACAATTATTATTATTATTATTATTACTATTAAAGAATAAAAACAGGTTTTTGTTGGAGAAACAAAGAGAAGAATATAAACTAAATTTGTCTCTATAATATTTTTTAAAATGAATTTTTCGTCTTTCTAAGTCAGAAGAAAAACAGGAGCTTACAGGAAGGCAAGTTCATTCTATCCGTATTTTTATGGCTTTTCTATAAGAGAAATCATCAAATACCTAGAATGCATCTCCGATTAAATTAAAAAAAAATAAATAAAAGAAACCCTTGTAGGGAAGCCCGTTTTAGAACAACACTATAATAACCACACAAACAAATCCAAGGAAACCAGAGATTTCTTCTCCATTTAATTTGATTTCTTTTAGTCTTTTTCATGAATGAACATATATATCATTGATAAAAGAAACTTGAGAAGAACTCACCCTTCTCAAAAGCCAATACACTTGATTTCTTCCGATTTTTTCTCTGTTTTCTTAATTTGTTATTGACCGTGACCGAATGCCACAAAAAAGCTATGCGTAAAATAATCACTTTTAACTTTCTTTGTTATTGTTAATTACAGTGTGAGAGTAAGCAACGAGTTAGGTGCTGGGCATCCCAAAACATCATTGTTTTCTGTTGTGGTAGTGAGTTTAGGCTCACTGATCATCTCAGTGGTCTTGGCTATTGCTATGCTCTTATTGCGGCATGTCATAAGCTATGCCTTCACTAGTGGTACCGCAGTTGCCGAAGCTGTTGCAGAGCTATCTCCTTTCCTAGCAGGCACCATCGTTTTAGGTGGAATCCAGCCTGTTTTATCTGGTAAGTTAACTGGTAATAATATTTTGCAGCTCAGACATGAGCCGTTATTGAGATTTTTACCTTGTGTTTCTCATATGATTTACTTGGGTTGTATTGAAGAGGCTCTTGCACTTGTCTTTCTGCATCTTTAACTCAACTCAGCCATGAATTGATCTGTGATTCATTGATCTGAAGCTTAGATTAGGTTGGGTTTATTTTTAGCATGCTTAAGAAGTTGACTCGATTAAACTTGGTCAAATCAGAGTGATATATAATTAAACTGATTTTTTTTATTTTAATATTTACTCAAAACAATATTGTTTTGGGATAAATATAAGTTGACATAACCAACCCATAACATCATCTTTAACCAAGTTTAGAAAATATCTAGTTGGATTGAATCTTTTTTTATTTTAATTTTTATTTAAAACAATACTATTTTGATAAAAATATGAATTGACCTAACCAATTCATAACATGATGCTAATTTAATGTGTTTGATAACTATGCCAATATTGCATGTTGCTATGTCAATAACTATGCTTTTCTTTGCTATCTTCTAGTGCGTGTTTTTGTGACAAGGGAATGTGGCCAAATATGAGCCACATCCATCACTTTCTTAAAGAACTCAACTAACTATAAATGAAGATCACAGGGACCAGCGGTTAGGAACACTTTCTGTAAGCCAATTTTTGACTGGTTATTTCTTGGAATATAACTTTTGAAGGAGTGGCTGTTGGATGCGGATGGCAAGTATTTGTGGCTTATGTCAATATTGCATGTTACTACGTCATTGGTATCCCATTGGGCTGCGTTCTTGGTTTTACATGCGACATGGGTACGAAGGTACATACATATTTTCTAACCATAATGCATCAAATAATGTCCTCCATTAAGAAATTGTTTCCATTTATGATCTTGTTTTTTCTTCTTCGTTTACGATGAATCCTTAACTCATCAATGTGGGCAGTTTCCATTTGATTTTATGAAACAAGATGAATGTGACCAACACTAAATATGTTTCTATATTTTACAGGGAATATGGACTGGGATGTTAGGAGGCACCATTATGCAGACTATAGTCTTGCTATGGGTAACATTTCGGACAAATTGGGAAAAAGAGGTATAAGCATTGTTCTACATATGGTTAAATTAGAAGGCAACCCTTTTTATAACTGGGAAATTTTGGATTTTTCAGGTGGAAAAAGCTCAGAATCGTTTGGTTACTTGGAATGACATTAACGAACCTCTTTTGAAGGAGTAAAACAGGCATTGGAGTAAAGTTAAGTTATAGTAATTTGGGAAGGAGATAAAAAAAAAATTTAATTGACTTAGATGTGTGAGAGACATTGTTTTTAAGATATTTATTTGTCTTACATCAAAACAAACAACAGCTTCAAAACATAAGTAATATGGATTGTATTATTTTCTTTTTCATCGGGCAAAATGTTATGATGTGAATTTTTGCTATATGGGCTAGACTTACTTTGTACTTCAAATGGTCTCCTTGTGTGGACTAAGAGGACAAATAAGAGAAACGATTCATTGTAGATGCCTTCAGTCATACATATGCTGAAATGAAATGTTTGCGCGTCGTAAAATGACAAATCAGGACCTTCAGTAATTAATGGTGTTCTCAGAGATCATAAAGGGAGATTTCTTTACATTTTTTCTTGTTATAGGTTCTAGTAAAGTTGAGATCTTGAAAAGTAGAAAAGCTATGGTTTTGAGTATTGTTCTACAAATCAATAGATTACAAAGTCAAGTTCTTATAATACAATTACTTGGATTAAAGGAAAAAATGTTATGTGGCCTTGACGTTTTCAATCAGAATTCAATGGTATTTTCAATGCATGTAGTAGGCTTCATTCTATGTGCTTTGATCATATGCAAAGAGAGAAAAATCATGTTGCGAACCATTTGGTCAAGGAAGAAGTTCTTGGAGAAAATGACCTACTTGTTTGGTTATAGTGTTTCCTTTTTATCAAGGTATTTTTTGCTTGATTTGATTATAGATTTAGTTTTTTAAAATATTTTTCTATCACTTATAAAATTTTATATATGTACTCTTCTCCATTAAGTCATGTACGTAATGGCTATAACAGTTGATATAATAAATCTCCCGTATTTCATCTAAAAAACATAACTAAGTAATTAAAACTCTCTAAGAAATAAAAAATAAAAAATAAAAAAAGACATGTTTTGATATGTGTTATTTTATTACATAACATATCTTTATTTATAGAATTGAAACAGTGTAAAGAAATTATATAACCATTAATAAATAAAATTTTTTTATTAAATTAAATAATTATTTTTCAATTTAATTATAACAATCATAATTATCAATAAACTAATAATTAATATTAAGGAGGAATTATTTAAAAAATAATCTCATTGGTAATATTTTTAGTTCCAAGTGACATATGCTCTATTTTTATATAGTTCCAAGTGACATATGCTCTATTTTTATATAATTAAGAAGAAATCTAAAAGAAATCCATTGTTCATTGTTCATCTCCTCACATATTCACATAGTAACATGTTTTTTTTTATCTTTTATTTTATTCAATTATTTGATTTTTTTAATTTATTTCTTTGACATTGGATTATTTGGCAATTGAATTTTATAATTTTTTATTTTATTTTTATTTGGTTATTATGATCTCAAATATTATAACTTTTAGTTGGTACTCAATTTTGAAGAAAAAAATATCAATTTTATTCTTTTCAAAATATCAATTTATTCCTTTGACATTGTTTTTTTTTTTACTTTAGTCCCTCATCTCTGATTTGTGCAATTAGACCCTCAATTAATCCATAAACTCTCAATTTCTTCAATTAATTATATGATTTGGTTAATTACAACCCCTCTATTTACACATATTTTTCAGTTTGGTCCATGGTTTTTATTTTCTTCAATTAAGTCTCTAATTAGCTATCAAACTTCAATATTTATGTAATTAAACCCCTAATTTGACCAAATTAACTCTTAAAAATTATAATTTGACCCCAAAACTTAATTTCTCCCAATTAAAGCCTAAATTAACTTCAAAATTAATTTTTCATGCAATCAAACCCTTCATAAATTCAATTAAATCTTTAATAAAATTTAATTGAGTCCATAAGCATCTAATTTTAAACTTTTCTTCCTCAAATTAAATTTTTTTTTTTATCAACAAAGCTCTCATTAGTCAACAATATACTGTCAATTTTAATCCTTGTATTTTTAAACCTCTTCAACTAATTCTTAGCCATTTTTTAGGCGCTTTAACATCCTATTCTCATTGCTATTATTGTTTTGGATTTTTTTTGTTTTTAGTTTGAATTTTTTTATTTTTTAGAAGAGAAAAAATAAATTTAGGGAATAACCCAAAAATAAATTATGACAATAATTTGTTTTAATTTTATTTATACTAGGTTATTATAGTCTCAAAAAAAATTATCTCAACTTTCAATTGGTGCTTAATTTTGTAAGGGAAAAAATCAATTTTGTTGTTTGCTAGAGATTTTGAGTTAGGGGAACAAAATTAAAAAAAAAAAAAGAAGAAGAAATATGACAACCTTATAAAAACAATTCCAAAGAAAATTGTTCAAAAATCCTTTTGTGTCTTATTAGTTTCACAATTATACATTTTGGTACAAAATTCTTTTTGGTTCATGTTTTAGTTTCTAAACTTGAGAGATGATAGAATTAAAGAGTTGCCTTATTGGTTGAATCCAAATGATGAAATTGGCCAAATTTGTTCTCAAATTGTTCTCCTTAAAGAGAGGAATGTGATTATGGTGTTTTTAGGGTTAATGTCTATGGAAAAATTAAATCAAGGTTGAAGAAAGTTTTTATCTTGAATTATTGTGTTTTTGTTTTTACTAGTTTTAGGTTTTTTTGGTTTAGGGATTGGTTTTTTAGGATTAAAGGGGTGTTGCTTTTAGTTTCTTTATGTGAAAATAAGTTAAAAAATAGGGTTTTATTGGGTAAATAATGAGCTAACTTGTTTTTTTAGCTACTATTATAGTGCTGAAAACTGAAGGTCATGATGTGCCATTTGCTTTTACTTTTTTTCTAAGAAAGAAGATGGATGATAGGTTAGTAATTTCTTCTATGCCAACAGAAAAAAAAAAACTAAGACCATATGCATGGCCTTTTTTTTTTGTTAGGCCAAGCCCAAGTATCTAAGTTTTTCTTGTTTTGGCTTTTATTTTATTTTTTAGTTTAAATTTAAATTAATTAAATTGAATTGACTAATTATATATGTGGAATGCTTAGCTTGGAGAATGTTCAATTTTAATTGAAATTAATTATAATTTTTTTATGTATTTTCAATAAAAATATCATTTAATATTTACTTGGTCTTTTAATAAGATTATAATTTTTTTATATTAGTAGGCATTCTTTTTATGCAACCCTATATACTTTTTTTCTTGAATTTTATTCAATCAATTTCCTATAATTATTTATTTGTATTATTATTTAGTTAAATAAAAAATTAATTTTAAAAAATAAAATTATTAAACTCAACCAGATTCATAAGCCGTCATGTGAGATCAAATGTCTTAATCTGCATTTGTCTCTCAACTTTCTAATATAATTTTTGTTTGGCATTAACATGTCTTTCTTGTATTTATTGATATATATGTATGATTCTTGAATTATTTAATTAAATGTATGTGTTAGTTTTTTTATTAATAGTTATATTTTTTTTGTAAAAAAAATGTTGGGAATGCCTATGCATTTATTTTTATATTAAAAAAAATTATTTAACCTGTAACGAAGTAGGGGTCAACTAACTAGAAATTCTTTTATTTAATATTGTTCAATTTTTACTATATTTTTTTAATAAGATTATAGTGTTTTTTTTTTAATATTAACAAGAGTTCTTTTTGTGCAATTCATAGTAGTCATTCTTTTTATATTTCATTTGGTTGTTTTACTATAATTGTCTATTTTTATTATTATATAATTAAATTAAAAATATTTTTAAAAAATAAAGTTATTATACTCAATTAGATTTATGACCCGCATTGTAAGCTTAACAGAATAATTCAAATTAACTTGTTAATCTAAAATGTTATCGTCTCAATTTAAAAAGAAATATAAAGTCTTTAAATTTTATTTTTAAATTAAATTAAATTTTTATTTGTCGATCAACTTACTTTTAAATTGAGAATCTTTATTTATGTTTATCTCTCAACTTGACAGCTTAATTTTTAGCTGATGTTAAAAAAAATTTCACACTCATTTGCTCGTGTAATTCTCAAGTTTTGTGTCAGTGGTTAAAAAAAAAATTAACTCCTTGAGTTTCAATACCATGACATTATAAAAAAAAAAAAAAATAGCTAGAAGAAATAAGACCAATCCTAGTTCATATGTGTTTAATTAGGTTTTTTTATTAAAAAGAAAAAGAAAAAGAAGAAGAAGAAGAAAAGAATGACTACAACAGCTAAGACTTTGGTAACAAATGGATATTACCATCATGTTATTATGTCTAACTATTTTGAACAACACAAAGGGTTGGATCTTACACCATAGTAAGTTTGATCAAAGATAATATCATTTTAGGTTCAAAAAATTTATAAATATACAAGTCTAGATATGATGTGGTCTTCCTAGACCCAGTCATAAACGATTCTTTGAGAAAATCCAAGGTAGGATTTAGAGGGATGATGAAGGGCCCTGTTGTTTTTCTAACTTTATTGACTGCTTCGGAGTTGGCCTGAGAATTATATTGAAGCCCTGAAGAACAGCTTTCTTTAGTGGCTAACCGCATTTGTTTCTTCCATTTCTAGTCTTTGCTTGAATCCTTTTGCTTACTAATTTAACAGAAACTTACCTCATACTAGTTGTCCAAAAAACTATTTTTGAAAAATTAGCCTGTTCTTTTCTTGATATAAACCCACAAACAACCAGCCCCTTTTAGCAGATTACAGAGAAGATGAAGCCCGTTAGAAGTTTCTTCTTGTTTTTTGTAACTATAAGCCTCGCCTTCTTCTTCCACCCATCAGTGGCCAAAGGAAGCACCAACCTAATCCAAGAAGTGTGTACAAAAACTCATAACAAGGTTAATTGTGTTGCCAGCCTTGAATCTAACCCTGATAGCAAACAAGCCAATCTACAGCAACTTGGCATAATTGCATTAAACCTTGCATCAACGAACGCAACAAACACATCCTCGTACATCAAGACAACATTGCTTAGTAACAAAACTCTGGGCCCTGTCAATGACCAAGCCCTAGAAGATTGTTCAGATCAATACTTGGATGCCATCCAGCAACTTGATAACTCATTGGCTGCTTTGTTAGCCAATGCTACTAATGATGTACGTGCTTGGGTGAGAGCAGCACTTGCTGATGTTGAATCATGCGAGAATGGATTCAAGAAACAGGCTCCTGGCCAACAAACGTTGCTGTCTTCGAGAAACGCAGTTTTTCGCCAAATGTGCAACAATGTCTTGGTCATCAACAAACTCTTAAGCCGAACAAGTGCTGGAAGTAATTAAGAGCAGTCGTAAATTTTTCCCAGCCAATCCACAAGGAATTTTCTTTTTTTCTCATTAAAAGGCTTTCCTTGGTAATAAATAATTTTAAACATTATTTGGCAAAAGTATGGTGTGCTTTCTCTCGATTACCATTGAAGTTATGCAGAAAACTACTGTGAAGGTGAATTTTTTTGATCATATATGAGAGGAGTATTTTTTATTTTTTACATATGAATAGAAGAAAAAATACTTTATTTTTACAATAGGAAAATTCAGTAATCACCAAGAATACCTGTCATGAAAAAAAAAAAAAGTAAACCATTTTTTAAAATATGTATAAGAGATGGTATTTATTTATTTATGGGTCTCTTTAAATGACTACAACTAGTACTTCATAACTTATATTCGTGATAATAGTTATTAAATAACTCGGTGACTCAAGAATTCAGAGCCTTATATAATTAAACCAAATTAATTTCATCTTGAATTATTTTTTGAAATTGACTTGGTTAAACTTGAATAAACTAGATAGTTAATATTTAACCCATTTGACTATACTAAATCTGATTTAAACTCGACCAGATCAAAATCAAGAAATATTTTTAAATTAAAACAATATTATCACATGTATGCGGCATCACGGCGATCGTTCACTCTCCAAAAAAATGGATGTGTGTATTTCTGAAAAAATATAAAGAAATAAGGAATTCTTATCTTTTATTAGTGAAAAATTAAAATGGAAGTCGTCATCTAGTATTTTGGTCACTAGAAGCCCTAACTAGTATCAGAGATCGGGTACGAAAACTAGTTGCGTAAAGAGAAAGTATTAGCACCCTAAATGCCCTACCTAAAGCAGACTACATTGTTTTGTCTGATAAAATCTAAAGTCGTGTTGTGGTTTCTAATTGTTAGTTTGTTTAAGGTTCAAGACCAGCCCTCCTTAATAAGAAGATTCTTATCTTAATACAATAAAACCTAATCGTTTTATTGTCCGGAAAAAAGAATTAAATATCCAGAATACGTATTACTTGTAATGTTATACCACGGATACTAAGAAACAAACAAAATAAAATTTTTGTTGTTTTTGAAATTTTGATCAATCTCTTGACTTTAATAAACTAGTTATTAAACCAAAATACATGCTAAAATATTGTTTCTTGATGTATAAAAAAACACAATATGATTTTTTAGCTTTGAGATAGTTGGCCGTATACACAAAAAAAAAATTAATTTTTTTGTAATTTTGGAAGTTTTGATGAAAACCAAGTATTTTAATACTGAATTTGTATTTTTACAACATAAAAATACTGCATGATATTGATCAAAATTACATAAAAAACTATGCAGAAAAATTATAAAATTCTAAACAAAAAATATTTTCAAATTTTTTTTAATGAACTGAGCCAAACTTGACCCAACTTTTGTGGGCTAAGCTGGATCCAACCCATTTACTGTGGGCTAGCTAAACCCAACTCAGGCCTAAATGGGTTGGTTACTGTGCATTAGCACAGTAACCAGTCCACACTATATTTTTGCAACAAAACCTGAAATTATGTTTTACATGCAAAAATACAAGTGACGCTGGTAAGGAAATAAACGGTAAGGAGGAGGCTTACCTAAAACGGTGGCGTTGCCTGTGGTTCGGGTGGCTGGCGGTGCTACTGGAGAGATGAGGGTGGCAGGGCAATGTTTTCTCCTTCTTCTTCCTTTCCCTCCTTTGTTTTTATTTCTTTCTTTTTCTTTACTTTTCTTCTCTTCTTTTCTCTTCTTTCTCTTCTCTCTCTCTCTGCCCTCTCCCCTCTGTTGTGTTCTCTCTCTCTATTTGTCTTTCTCTTGGTATGTCTTTCTCTTGGTTTGTGCTCCCCTATTTTTATAGGCAAAAACAGGAGAGACATATGGACGGGGCAACCGCTGTGCTACCCACCCTCCACTATCCTCCCAACACGTGGCAAGTGGTCGGCATCTTTTAAAGGGAAGGCAGCTTCTTTTTGGAAAGGAGAAGTCATTACAAACAAGGAAAGAAAAATCTTCTTCTTCACTTGCATTGTGCATCTAAGGCAAGAAAAAGATCCACATTGCTATTTAAATAGCACCGTTTTGGGTTTTTTTGTGAATAGTGCATGAAACGACGTCGTTTTATTTAAAAGAAAAGGACTGCAAAATGTGTTAAATTTCACATTGGTCCTCAATTTATAATTTGTTCAGTCAAGTTATAAATTACAATTTTAATTTAAAAATCAATGCAACTGCATCCCTACCAAGAATCGAATAGCAGCCTTAAAGTTGGCCACCTTTTTCACTTTAGTCATTGGTTTTCAAATTATGTAATTTGACCCTCAATTGAGCAATAAAATTCTAATTTCTTCAATTGGGCCCTTGATCTAGTTTTAATTACAACCTCTCTATTTACGAGTCTTTGCAATTTGATCCTTAGTTTTGAATTTCTTCAATTAAGTCTTTAAATGGCCAACAAACTTCAATATTTATGCAATTAAGCCCCTGATTTGACTAAATTAAATCTCAAAAATTATAATTTGACCCTAAAACTTTAATTTCTTCCAATTAAAGCCCAAATTGACTCCAAAATCAATTTTTATTGCCATCAAACTCACCATGAATTCAATTATACCTTTAATAAAATTTAATTGAGTCCATAAACATCTGATTTTGGACTTTTCTTCCTCAAATTAAATTTTTTTTATTAACATGGCTCTCATTTGTCAATAAAATACTGTCAAATTTTAATCTTTGTAATTTTGAAGCTCCTCAACCAATTTTTAACTATTTTTAGAGCACTTTGACATCCCTTTTTACTATTTATATTTTTTATAATATTTTTTGATTTTTTTATATTTTATTTTTAAAAAAGAAAAAAATATGAATTGGGAAATAACCCAAAAATAAGTTAAGACAAATATCATCTTAGATAATATACATATATATATATATATATATAGACACACACTTGGGTTGACCCATGAGTTGACTCAACAAACCAAAGACCTGGGTTTTAAACCAAATCAAATCTGGAACGAATCTAATTATTATAATCTCAGTCACATGATTTATTAAATTTACAGAAAAAAAGGTCATGTGTGACCAAGGACTCAAGATTAACAAGCTATTCGGAGATAGAACTTGGAACTTATTATGATCTCTTCGTATCTTAAAGCAATATTTTTTTACCACTTGTGGTGAATTTTATTTTGTTTTTGTTTTATTTATGAATCACTTGTGGTGATCCTGTGGAATAATTCACTGACAAACCATCAGGAGTATTCCTCAAGTCTCTCACCATGATTATATATCCTCCAACCCATTCTCAAATAATATTCTCCATTGTTCAACCCAAGTAACCAAATCAGCATCACGATCTCCACAAAAATGGACAAAATGGAGTCTCGAGGTGAAGTCCATGAACCCCTTTTACGCTCAATCCCAGAACCTGAACCAATTTCTCACTATCATGAATTGGACTTCCAGGCTTGAAAATGTCGACACCAACTTAGGCTACTTCGAGCGCCTCGGTTGGCATCCTGGATTGAGCTTAAGATCCTTCTCCGCTTGGCTGCGCCTGCTGTTTTGGTTTACTTGATCAACAACCCATGTCCTTGTCTACCAGAATCTTCGCTGGCCACCTCGGCGATCTTGAGCTTGCTGCTGCCTCTCTTGGCAATGTGGTGTCCAACTCTTAGGCTATCGCCTCGTGGAAATATATACAACAAAATGACTTAAAATGTGATTTAACTTTTTACGGTTTAATCTTATTGATTTTGTACCTTGATCTTGTAGTTAGGGAAGGGAAGTGCTGTGGAAACTCTGTGGCCAATCTTATGGAGCTCGCCGATATGAGATGTTCGGCAAATATCTTCAAAGATCAATTTTTTAATGTTTTCGCAAAGCCAATTTGATCTTACTTGATGAACCAACAACCGTAGCGTCAGCAGCGCGGCTGTCTTTGTTTATGTTCTCATACCCAAATTTTGCTTACGCTGTGAATTTTCCTATACAGAAATTCCTTCAAGCACAAAGTATTGCAACCCCATGTGCCATAATATCAGCAACTGCACTTGTCTTTCACCTAGTGTTAACTGGGCTTGCAGTGTACAATTTAAGGTGGGATTGACAGGAGCATCACTGCCTGCCATGGTGGATTATAGTGGCTGCTCAAGTTGTGTTTATAGTGATGAGTAGGCGGTGCAAGAGCACATGGACTGGCTTTACCTGCCAAGCTTTTACTGGGCTTTGGATTTTCTGAAATTATCTTCTGCATCAGCTGTAATGCTTTGCTTGGAGACCTGATATTTGATTCCGACAAATTACGCATAATAATTTGTAATTTTGTGCATTTTCACTACTAGTAGACTTTTGTAGTTATTTGTGTGCATTATCATATGATAGTTGACATAACAGAATGCCAGGAGATCAGTGGTTGCAAATTCATATGGATATATGGACAATTAACTATAGGACAATGAGCTCTTGATTTATCGTTTGGTTATCGTTCTAATATAATATAACCATTAATAAATAAATAAAAATTAATTGAATTAAATAACTATTTTTCAATTTAGTTATAACAATCATAATTATTAATAAACTAATAACGAAAATTAAGAAGGAATTATTTAAAAAAATAATCTCATTGGTAATATTTTTAGTTCCAAGTGACATATGCTCTGTTTTTATATAATTAAGAAGAAATCTAAAAGAAATTCATTGTTCATTGTTCATCTCCTCACATCTTAATATGGATTCACACAGTAACATGTTTTTTTTCTTTTATTTTATTCAATTATTTGATTTTTTTAGTTTATTTCTTTGACATTGTATTATTTGACAATTGAATTTTATAATTTTTTATTTTATTTTTATTTGGTTATCATGATCTCAAAAAAATATTATAACTTTTAGTTGGTGCTTAATTTTGAAGAAAAAAATATCAATTTTATTGTTTTCAAAATATCAATTTATTCCTTTGACATTGTTTTTTTTTACTTTAGTCCTTGGTCTCTGATTTTGTGCAATTTGACCCTCAATTAATCCATAAACTCTCAATTTCTTTAATTAATTATATGATTTGATTAATTACAACCCCTCTATTTACACATCTTTTCCAGTTTGGTCCATGGTTTCTGTTTTCTTCAATTAAGTCTCTAATTGGCTATCATACTTCAATATTTATGTAATTAAACCCCTAATTTGACCAAATTAACTCTTAAAAATTATAATTGGACCCCAAAAATTTAATTTCTCCAATTAAAGCCTAAATTAACTTCAAAATCAATTTTTTATGTAATCAAACTCTTCATAAATTCAATTAAACCCTCAATAAAATTTAATTGAGTCCATAAGCATCTAATTTTGAACTTTTCTTCCTCAAATTGAATTTTTTTTATCAACAAGGCTCTCATTAATCAACAATATACTATCAAATTTTAATCTTTGTATTTTTAAACCTCCTCAACTAATTATTAGTCATTTTTTAGGCACTTTAACATTCTATTCTCAGTGCTATTATTGTTTTGGATGTTTTTGGTTTTTAGTTTGAATTTTTTTATTTTTTAGAAGAGAAAAAATAAATTTGGGGAATAACCCAAAAATATATTATGACAATAATTTGTTTTAATTTTATTTATATTAGGTTTTTATAGTCTCAAAAAAATATCTCAACTTTCAATTGGTGCTTAATTTTGTAGGGGAAAAAATAAATTTTGTTGTTTGCTAGAGATTTTGAGTTAGGGGAACAAAATTAAAAAAGAAAAGAAAAGAAATATGACAACCTTATAAAAACAATTCTAGAGAAAATTGTTCAAAAATCCTTTTGTGTCTTACTAGTTTCACAATTATACATTTTGGTAAAAAATTCTTTTTTGTTCGTGTTTTAGTTTCTAAACTTGAGAGATGAGAGAATTAAAGAGTTGCCTTATTGATCGAATCCAAATGATGAAATTGGCCACATTTGTTGTCAAATTGTTCTCCTTAAAGAGAGGAATGTGATTATGGTGTTTTTAGGGTTCATGTTTATGGAAAAATTAAATCAAGGTTGAAGAATGTTTTTATCTTGAATTATTGTGTTTTTGTTTTTATTGATTTTAGGTTTTTTGGGTTTTTTTGGGTTAGGGATTGGTTTTTTAGGATTAAAGGGGTGTTGCTTTTAGTTTTTTTATTTGAAAATAAGTTTAAAAAATAGAGTTTTATTGGGTAAATAATGAACTAACTTGTTTTTTTAGCCACTACTATAGTGCTGAAAACTAAAGGCGATGTATCATGATGTGCCATTTGCTTTTACTCTTTTTTAAGAAAGAAGATGGATGATAGGTTAGTAATTTCCTTTATGCCAAAAGAGAGGGAAAAAAAAAAACTAAGTCCACATGCATGGCCTTCTTTTTTGTTAGGCCAAGCCCAAGTATCTAAGTTTTTATTGTTTTGGCTTTTATTTTATTTTTTGGTTTAAACTTAAATTAATTAAAATGAATTGATTAATTATACATGTGGAATGCTTAGCTTGGAGAGTTTTCAATTTTAATTGAAATTAATTATAAATTTTTTCATATTTTTAATAAAAATATCATTTAATATTTACTTGGTTTTTTAATAAGATTATAAATTTTTTATATTAGTAGACATTTTTTTATGCAACCCTATATAATTGTTTTCTTGAATTTTATTCAATAACTTTCCTATAATTATTTATTTTTATTATTATTTAATTAAATAAAAATTTAATTTTAAAAAATAAAATTATTAAACTCAACTAGGTTCATGAGCCATCATGTGAGATCAAATGTCTTTATTTTCATTTATCTCTCAACTTTCTAGTATAGTCTTTGGTTGGCATTGACATGTTTTTCTTGTATTTATTGGTATATATGTATGATTCTTGAATTATTTAAGTAAATGTATATATTAGTCTTTTTATTAATATTTATATTTTTTCTGTAAAAAAAATGTTGGGAATGCCTATGTGTTTATTTTTGTATTAAAAAAATTTATCTAACATGTAATGAAGTAGGGGTCAACTAACTAGATATTCTTTTATTTAATATTGTTCAATTTTTACTATATTTTTTAATAAGATTATAGTGTTTTTTTTTTAATATTAACAAGAGTTCTTTTTGTGCAATTCATAGTAGTCATTCTTTTTATATTTCATTTGATTGTTTTACTATAATTGTCTATTATTATTATTATATAATTAAATAAAAAATATTTTTAAAAAATAAAGTTATTATACTCAATTAGATTTATGACCCGCATTGTAAGCTTAATAGATTAATTTAAATTAACTTGTTAATCTAAAATATTATCGTTTTAATTTAAAAAGAAATATAAAGTCTTTAAATTTTATTTTTAAGTTAAATTGAATTTTTATTTGTCAATGAACTTACTTTTAAATTGAGAATCTTTATTTATGTTTATCTCTCAACTTGACAGCTTAATTTTTAGCTGATGTTAAAAAAAATTTCACACTCATTTGCTCGTGTAATTCTCAAGTTTTGTGTCAGTGGTTAAAAAAAAAATTAACTCCTTGAGTTTCAATACCATGACATTATAAAAAAAAAAAAAAAAAGCTAGAAGAAATAAGACCAATCCTAGTTCATAGGTGTGCCAAAGGAAGCACCAACCTAATCCAAGAAGTGTGTACAAAAACTCATAACAAGGTTAATTGTGTTGCCAGCCTTGAATCTAACCCTGATAGCAAACAAGCCAATCTACAGCAACTTGGCATAATTGCATTAAACCTTGCATCAACGAACGCAACAAACACATCCTCGTACATCAAGACAACATTGCTTAGTAACAAAACTCTGGGCCCTGTCAATGAGCAAGCCCTAGAAGATTGTTCAGATCAATACTTGGATGCCATCCAGCAACTTGATAACTCATTGGCTGCTTTGTTAGCCAATGCTACTAATGATGTACGTGCTTGGGTGAGAGCAGCACTTGCTAATGTTGAATCATGCGAGAATGGATTCAAGAAACAGGCTCCTGGCCAACAAACGTTGCTGTCTTCGAGAAACGCAGTTTTTCGCCAAATGTGCAACAATGTCTTGGTCATCAACAAACTCTTAAGCCGAACAAGTGCTGGAAGTAATTAAGAGCAGTCGTAAATTTTTCCCAGCCAATCCACAAGGAATTTTCTTTTTTTTCTCATTAAAAGGCTTTCCTTGGTAATAAATAATTTTAAACATTATTTGGCAAAAGTATGGTGTGCTTTCTCTCGATTACCATTGAAGTTATGCAGAAAACTACTGTGAAGGTGAATTTTTTTGATCATATATGAGAGGAGTATTTTTTATTTTTTACATATGAATAGAAGAAAAATTACTTTATTTTTACAATAGGAAAATTCAGTAATCACCAAGAATACCTGTCATGAAAAGAAAAAAAGTAAACCATTTTTTAAAATATGTATAAGAGATGGTATTTATTTATTTATGGATCTCTTTAAATGACTACAACTAGTACTTCATAACTTATATTCATGATAATAGTTATTAAATAACTCGGTGACTCAAGAATTCAGAGCCTTATATAATTAAACCAAATTAATTTCATCTTGAATTATTTTTTGAAATTGACTTGGTTAAACTTGAATAAACTAGATAGTTAATATTTAACCCATTTGACTATACTAAATCTGATTTAAACTCGAACAGATCAAAATCAAGAAATATTTTTAAATTAAAATAATATTATCGCATGTATGTGGCATCACGGCAATCGTTCACTCTCCAAAAAAATAGATATGTGTATTTCTGAAAAAATATAAAGAGACAGAAAATTCTTATCTTTTATCAGTGAAAAATTAAAATGGAAGTCGTCATCTAATATTTTGGTCACTGGAAGCCCTAACTAGTTTCAGAGATCAGGTACAAAGACTAGTTGCGTAAAGAGAAAGTATTAGCACCCCAAGTGCCCTACCTAAAGCAGACTACATTGTTTTGTCTGATAAAATCTAAAGTCGTGTTATGGTTTCTAATTGTTAATTTGTTTAAGGTTCAAGACAAGCCCTCCTTAATAAGAAGATTCTTATCTTAATACAATAAAACCTAATCGTTTTATTGTCCAGAAAAAAGAATTAAATATCCGGAATACGTATTACTTTTAATGTTATACCCCGGATACTAAGAAACAAACAAAATAAAATTTTTGTTATTTTTGAAATTTTGATCAATCTCTTGACTTTAATAAACTAGTTATTAAACCAAAATGCATGCTAAAATATTGTTTCTTGATGTATAAAAAAACACAATATGATTTTTTAGCTTTAAGATAGTTGGCCGTATACACAAAAAAAAAAAAATTAATTTTTTTGTAATTTTGAAAGTTTTGATGAAAACCAAGTATTTTAATATTGAATTTGTATTTTTACAACATAAAAATACTACATGATATTGATCAAAATTACATAAAAAAACTATGCAGAAAAATTGTAAAATTCTAAACAAAAAATATTTTTTAATTTTTTTTAATGAACTGGGTCAAACCTGACCCAACTTTTGTGGGCTAGGCTGGATCCGACCCATTTACTGTGGGCTAGCTAAACCCAACCTAGGCCTAAATGGGTTGGTTACTGTGCATCAGCACAGTAACCAGTCCACACTATATTTTTGCAACAAAACGTGAAATCATGTTCTACATGCAAAAATACAAGTGACGCTGGTAAGGAAATAAATGGTAAGGAGAAGGCTTATCTAGAGCAGTGGCGTTGCCGGTGGTTTGGGTGGCTGGCGGTGCTACTGGGGAGCTGAGGGTGGCAGGGGCAACGTTTTCTCCTTCTTCTTCCTTTCCCTCCTTTGTTTTTATTTCTTTCCTTTTCTTCTCCTCTTTTCTCTTCTTTCTCTTCTCTTTCTCTTTGCCCTCTTCCCTCTATTATGTTCTCTCTCTCTATTTGTCTTTCTCTTGGTTTGTGCTCCCCTATTTTTATAGGCAAAAACAGGGGAGACATATGGACGAGGCAACCGCTGTGCTGCCCACCCTCCACTACCCTCCCAACACATGGCAAGTGATCGGCATCTTTTAAAGGGAAGGCAGCTTCTTTTTGGAAAGGAGAAGTCATTACAAATAAGGAAAGAAAAATCTTCTTCTTCACTTGTATCGTGCATCTAGGGGAAGAAAAAGATCTAAAGTGCTCTTAAAACAACATTGTTTTGGGTTTTTTTATGAATAGTGCATGAAACGATGTCGTTTTATTTAAAAAAAAAAGGACAACAAAATGTGTTAAATTTCACATTGGTCATCAATTTATAATTTATTCAATCAAGTTATAAATTACAATTTTAATTTAAAAATCAATGCAACTGCATCCCTACCAAGAATCGAATAGCAGCCTTAAAGTTGGCCACCTTTTTCACTTTAGTCATTGGTTTTGAAATTATGTAATTTGACCCTCAATTGAGCAATAAAAATCTAATTTCTTCAATTGGACCCTTGATCCAGTTTTAATTACAGCTTCTCTATTTACGAGTCTTTGCAATTTGATCCTTAGTTTTGAATTTCTTCAATTAAGTCCCTAAATGACCAACAAACTTCAATATTTATGCAATTAAGCCCTTGATTTGACTAAATTAAATCTCAAAAATTATAATTTGACCTCGGAACTTTAATTTCTTCCAATTAAAGCCCAAATTGACTCCAAAATCAATTTTTCTTGCCATCAAACTCACCATAAATTCAATTAAACCTTTAATAAAATTTAATTGAGTCCATAACATCTGATTTTGGACTTTTCTTCCTCAAATTAAATTTTTTTTTATTAACATGGATCTTATTAGTTAATAAAATACTGTCAAATTTTAATCTTTATAATTTTGAAGCTCCTCAACCAATTTTTAACTATGTTTTGGGCACTTTGACATCCATTTATTTTTGTATTAAAAAAATTTATCTAACATGTAATGAAGTAGGGGTCAACTAACTAGATATTCTTTTATTTAATATTGTTCAATTTTTACTATATTTTTTAATAAGATTATAGTGTTTTTTTTTTAATATTAACAAGAGTTCTTTTTGTGCAATTCATAGTAGTCATTCTTTTTATATTTCATTTGATTGTTTTACTATAATTGTCTATTATTATTATTATATAATTAAATAAAAAATATTTTTAAAAAATAAAGTTATTATACTCAATTAGATTTATGACCCGCATTGTAAGCTTAATAGATTAATTTAAATTAACTTGTTAATCTAAAATATTATCGTTTTAATTTAAAAAGAAATATAAAGTCTTTAAATTTTATTTTTAAGTTAAATTGAATTTTTATTTGTCAATGAACTTACTTTTAAATTGAGAATCTTTATTTATGTTTATCTCTCAACTTGACAGCTTAATTTTTAGCTGATGTTAAAAAAAATTTCACACTCATTTGCTCGTGTAATTCTCAAGTTTTGTGTCAGTGGTTAAAAAAAAAATTAACTCCTTGAGTTGCAATACCATGACATTATAAAAAAAAAAAAAAAAGCTAGAAGAAATAAGACCAATCCTAGTTCATATGTGTTTAATTAGGTTTTTTTATTAAAAAGAAAAAGAAAAAGAAAAAGAAGAAGAAGAAGAAAAGAATGACTACAACAGCTAAGACTTTGGTAACAAATGGATATTACCATCATGTTATTATGTCTAACTATTTTGAACAACACAAAGGGTTGGATCGTACACCATAGTAAGTTTGATCAAAGATAATATCATTTTAGGTTCAAAAAATTTATAAATATACAAGTCTAGATATGATGTGGTCTTCCTAGACCCAGTCATAAACGATTCTTTGAGAAAATCCAAGGTAGGATTTAGAGGGATGATGAAGGGCCCTGTTGTTTTTCTAACTTTATTGACTGCTTCGGAGTTGGCCTGAGAATTATATTGAAGCCCTGAAGAACAGCTTTCTTTAGTGGCTAACCGCATTTGTTTCTTCCATTTCTAGTCTTTGCTTGAATCCTTTTGCTTACTAATTTAACAGAAACTTACCTCATACTAGTTGTCCAAAAAACTATTTTTGAAAAATTAGCCTGTTCCTTTCTTGATATAAACCACAAACAACCAGCCCCTTTTAGCAGATTACAGAGAAGATGAAGCCCGTTACAAGTTTCTTCTTGTTTTCTGTAACTATAAGCCTCGCCTTCTTCTTCCACCCATCCGTGGCCAAAGGAAGCACCAACCTAATCCAAGAAGTGTGTACAAAAACTCATAACAAGGTTAATTGTGTTGCCAGCCTTGAATCTAACCCTGATAGCAAACAAGCCAATCTACAGCAACTTGGCATAATTGCATTAAACCTTGCATCAACGAACGCAACAAACACATCCTCGTACATCAAGACAACATTGCTTAGTAACAAAACTCTGGGCCCTGTCAATGAGCAAGCCCTAGAAGATTGTTCAGATCAATACTTGGATGCCATCCAGCAACTTGATAACTCATTGGCTGCTTTGTTAGCCAATGCTACTAATGATGTACGTGCTTGGGTGAGAGCAGCACTTGCTAATGTTGAATCATGCGAGAATGGGTTCAAGAAACAGGCTCCTGGCCAACAAACGTTGCTGTCTTCGAGAAACGCAGTTTTTCGCCAATTGTGCAACAATGTCTTGGTCATCAACAAACTCTTAAGCCGAACAAGTGCTGGAAGTAATTAAGAGCAGTCGTAAATTTTTCCCAGCCAATCCACAAGGAATTTTCTTTTTTTTCTCATTAAAAGGCTTTCCTTGGTAATAAATAATTTTAAACATTATTTGGCAAAAGTATGGTGTGCTTTCTCTCGATTACCATTGAAGTTATGCAGAAAACTACTGTGAAGGTGAATTTTTTTGATCATATATGAGAGGAGTATTTTTTATTTTTTACATATGAATAGAAGAAAAATTACTTTATTTTTACAATAGGAAAATTCAGTAATCACCAAGAATACCTGTCATGAAAAGAAAAAAAGTAAACCATTTTTTAAAATATGTATAAGAGATGGTATTTATTTATTTATGGATCTCTTTAAATGACTACAACTAGTACTTCATAACTTATATTCATGATAATAGTTATTAAATAACTCGGTGACTCAAGAATTCAGAGCCTTATATAATTAAACCAAATTAATTTCATCTTGAATTATTTTTTGAAATTGACTTGGTTAAACTTGAATAAACTAGATAGTTAATATTTAACCCATTTGACTATACTAAATCTGATTTAAACTCGAACAGATCAAAATCAAGAAATATTTTTAAATTAAAATAATATTATCGCATGTATGTGGCATCACGGCAATCGTTCACTCTCCAAAAAAATAGATATGTGTATTTCTGAAAAAATATAAAGAGACAGAAAATTCTTATCTTTTATCAGTGAAAAATTAAAATGGAAGTCGTCATCTAATATTTTGGTCACTGGAAGCCCTAACTAGTTTCAGAGATCAGGTACAAAGACTAGTTGCGTAAAGAGAAAGTATTAGCACCCCAAGTGCCCTACCTAAAGCAGACTACATTGTTTTGTCTGATAAAATCTAAAGTCGTGTTATGGTTTCTAATTGTTAATTTGTTTAAGGTTCAAGACAAGCCCTCCTTAATAAGAAGATTCTTATCTTAATACAATAAAACCTAATCGTTTTATTGTCCAGAAAAAAGAATTAAATATCCGGAATACGTATTACTTTTAATGTTATACCCCGGATACTAAGAAACAAACAAAATAAAATTTTTGTTATTTTTGAAATTTTGATCAATCTCTTGACTTTAATAAACTAGTTATTAAACCAAAATGCATGCTAAAATATTGTTTCTTGATGTATAAAAAAACACAATATGATTTTTTAGCTTTAAGATAGTTGGCCGTATACACAAAAAAAAAAAAATTAATTTTTTTGTAATTTTGAAAGTTTTGATGAAAACCAAGTATTTTAATATTGAATTTGTATTTTTACAACATAAAAATACTACATGATATTGATCAAAATTACATAAAAAAACTATGCAGAAAAATTGTAAAATTCTAAACAAAAAATATTTTTTAATTTTTTTTAATGAACTGGGTCAAACCTGACCCAACTTTTGTGGGCTAGGCTGGATCCGACCCATTTACTGTGGGCTAGCTAAACCCAACCTAGGCCTAAATGGGTTGGTTACTGTGCATCAGCACAGTAACCAGTCCACACTATATTTTTGCAACAAAACGTGAAATCATGTTCTACATGCAAAAATACAAGTGACGCTGGTAAGGAAATAAATGGTAAGGAGAAGGCTTATCTAGAGCAGTGGCGTTGCCGGTGGTTTGGGTGGCTGGCGGTGCTACTGGGGAGCTGAGGGTGGCAGGGGCAACGTTTTCTCCTTCTTCTTCCTTTCCCTCCTTTGTTTTTATTTCTTTCCTTTTCTTCTCCTCTTTTCTCTTCTTTCTCTTCTCTTTCTCTTTGCCCTCTTCCCTCTATTATGTTCTCTCTCTCTATTTGTCTTTCTCTTGGTTTGTGCTCCCCTATTTTTATAGGCAAAAACAGGGGAGACATATGGACGAGGCAACCGCTGTGCTGCCCACCCTCCACTACCCTCCCAACACATGGCAAGTGATCGGCATCTTTTAAAGGGAAGGCAGCTTCTTTTTGGAAAGGAGAAGTCATTACAAATAAGGAAAGAAAAATCTTCTTCTTCACTTGTATCGTGCATCTAGGGGAAGAAAAAGATCTAAAGTGCTCTTAAAACAACATTGTTTTGGGTTTTTTTATGAATAGTGCATGAAACGATGTCGTTTTATTTAAAAAAAAAAGGACAACAAAATGTGTTAAATTTCACATTGGTCATCAATTTATAATTTATTCAATCAAGTTATAAATTACAATTTTAATTTAAAAATCAATGCAACTGCATCCCTACCAAGAATCGAATAGCAGCCTTAAAGTTGGCCACCTTTTTCACTTTAGTCATTGGTTTTGAAATTATGTAATTTGACCCTCAATTGAGCAATAAAAATCTAATTTCTTCAATTGGACCCTTGATCCAGTTTTAATTACAGCTTCTCTATTTACGAGTCTTTGCAATTTGATCCTTAGTTTTGAATTTCTTCAATTAAGTCCCTAAATGACCAACAAACTTCAATATTTATGCAATTAAGCCCTTGATTTGACTAAATTAAATCTCAAAAATTATAATTTGACCTCGGAACTTTAATTTCTTCCAATTAAAGCCCAAATTGACTCCAAAATCAATTTTTCTTGCCATCAAACTCACCATAAATTCAATTAAACCTTTAATAAAATTTAATTGAGTCCATAACATCTGATTTTGGACTTTTCTTCCTCAAATTAAATTTTTTTTTATTAACATGGATCTTATTAGTTAATAAAATACTGTCAAATTTTAATCTTTATAATTTTGAAGCTCCTCAACCAATTTTTAACTATGTTTTGGGCACTTTGACATCCTTTTTTACTATTTATATTTTTTATAATATTTTTTTATTTTTTTGCATTTTATTTTTTTTAAAAAAAAATATGAATCGAGAAATAACCCAAAAATAAGTTATGACAAATATCATCTTAGATAATATACATACATATATATATATATACACACACACACCTGGGTTGACCCATGAGTTGACTCAACAAACCAAAGACCTGGGTTTTAAACCAAATCAAATCTGGAACGAATCTAACTATTATAATCTCAGTCACATGATTTATTAAATTTACAGGAAAAAAGGTCATGTGTGACCAAGGACTCAAGATTAACAAGCTATTCGGAGATAGAACTTGGAACTTATTATGATATCTTCCGTATCTCAAAGCAATATTTTTTTACCACTTGTGGTGAATTTTATTTTGTTTTTGTTTTATTTATGAATCACTTGTGGTTATCCTGTGGAATAATTCACTGACAAACCATCAGGAGTATTCCTCAAGTCTCTCACCATGATTATATATCCTCCAACCCATTCTCAAATCATATTCTCCATTGTTCAACCCAAGTAACCAAATCAGCATCACGATCTCCACAAAAATGGACAAAATGGAGTCTCGAGGTGAAGTCCATGAACCCCTTTTACGCTCAATCCCAGAACATGAACCAATTTCTCACTATCATGAATTGGACTTCCAGGCTTGAAAATGTCGACACCAACTTAGGCTACTTCGAGCGCCTCGGTTGGCATCCTGGATTGAGCTTAAGATCCTTCTCCGCTTGGCTGCGCCTGCTGTTTTGGTTTACTTGATCAACAACCCATGTCCTTGTCTACCAGAATCTTCGCTGGCCACCTCGGCGATCTTGAGCTTGCTGCTGCCTCTCTTGGCAATGTGGTGTCCAACTCTTAGGCTATGGCCTCGTGGAAATATATACAACAAAATGACTTAAAATGTGATTTAACTTTTTAGGGTTTAATCTTATTGATTTTGTACCTTGATCTTGTAGTTAGGGAAGGGACGTGCTGTGGAAACTCTGTGGCCAATCTTATGGAGCTCGCCGATATGAGATGTTCGGCAAATATCTTCAAAGATCAATTTTTTAATGTTTTCGCAAAGCCAATTTGATCTTACTTGATGAACCAACAACCGTAGCGTCAGCAGCGCGGCTGTCTTTGTTTGTGTTCTCATACCCAAATTTTGCTTACGCTGTGAATTTTCCTATACAAAAATTCCTTCAAGCACAAAGTATTGCAACCCCATGTGCCATAATATCAGCAACTGCACTTGTCTTTCACCTAGTGTTAACTGGGCTTGCAGTGTACAATTTAAGGTGGGATTGACAGGAGCATCACTGCCTGCCATGGTGGATTATAGTGGCTGCTCAAGTTGTGTTTATAGTGATGAGTAGGCGGTGCAAGAGCACATGGACTGGCTTTACCTGCCAAGCTTTTACTGGGCTGTGGATTTTCTGAAATTATCTTCTGCATCAGCTGTAATGCTTTGCTTGGAGACCTGATATTTGATTCCGACAAATTACGCATAATAATTTGTAATTTTGTACATTTTCACTACTAGTAGACTTTTGTAGTTATTTGTGTGCATTATCATATGATAGTTGACATAACAGAATGCCAGGAGATCAGTGGTTGCAAATTCATATGGATATATGGACAATTAACTATAGGACAATGAGCTCTTGATTTATCGTTTGGTTATCGTTCTAATATATATAAACACAAACATGTTCAATATAGAAGCAGGAA
>NW_011499918.1:453108-466202 GCF_000495115.2 Populus euphratica
GAATGAAAAAGTAAAATAAATTTGTTATAATTTTGAAGTAAATTTATATGAAAATATATCTCTGCCTTTTTTGTATGAGATACCAAACAAAGCCTTTGGCGACGCAACACAGTTGTCGCAACAGTCAATTTTGTCGAGTGTGAGTATGTTTGGTATTGCGGTAGATGTTGTGGTTGTGGTTGTGATTTGAAAAAAGTTGTTTTATAAAAAGTATTTTTAGTTGAGGTTGGTTTGAAAAAATAGGTGTTTGGTTAAAACTGTGGTTGAAATTGAAGTTGAAGAAAAAGTAGTTTAATGTGTTTGGTTAAAAAAGCTTTTGAAATTAAAGTTATAAAATAATTTTTAAAAATATATATTAATATTGATGATTTTAAATTTAACTATTATAGAATTAATTACTCCTATTATATCATAAAATAAATAATACTTTATATAAAATATTTTTTTATTTTATTAAACTATTTATAATTACATTACGTATAAAATTTATTCGATAAGAATTACAATTTTCATAACTTTTTAAACGTGTAATAAAATTAGATAAAATATTATTAAGTATAAAATTGATATTACAGTGCGAGTGAATTTAATTTACTCTATATTAGTTTTTCGAGAAAAAAATATTGTTCACATCACAGTGCAAATAAATTTAATTCACTTTAAACTAGTTTTTTAAAAAAAATATTAATAAAATTAACACTTAAAAAAACATTAATAAAATAAAAAATATTAATGAAATTAACACTTAAAAATATTAATAAAATTAAATGAACACTAAAAAAAAAAAACACTGTATGAACTGTTCATGTTAATTACACTGTTCAGTGAACAATGCAATTAATGTAAACAATAAATGAAAAGTAACATTTCTCTGCTTTTTATTAACTGTGTTAACCTGCTTTTTATTAACTACCGTAAAAATTATATGGAATCCATGCATAATAAATTAATTTTTTTCTTCACCAACAATTATAAACTGTGTTTAAATTAAAACGCAGCCGCAACCACGTGAACAAATGATCTCTCTATAGAAGAAAATGGTCAAATGACTTGTATATATATTATATTGTGCAATATGTCAATAATGGGGTTATTCTTCATGGTGTCGGCGGGTTTAAATGCAGCTGCAAGGTTACTCTTTTTACTTTAACTCTCTAATTTCCATAATTATTTCTATTATTTTGTTATTAAATGAGTTGCTCAAGTTAATCAATATCGTTTCAATATTAAAAAAAGAAAAAAACAATACCTTTTGAAAAAAATATCTAAACAAGTTTTGATTGGATCAGAAATTGGCAAGTAAAGCTAACAAATTTATTTTTCACCTAATTTATTTTAAAGAGGTCAGGTATTATGTATCTATTGACTCAGGCCGAGCAAGGCTTAATGTCTATGATTTTATACAGAGAAAAAAATAATAAGAATTTGGCTGTCTTGCCTTTAAGTTTGATCTTGGAGCAAAGGTCAGACCTTTCATTCTCATGTGCTTCTCACTTTGTCTTTGACAATTCCCTTTTAATGCAGGCATGCAGGCTTGGTCTTTAAGGTAATTTAAGGTAATTTGAGTACAAGAGTTTATAATTTTTTCAAACATAATGTAAGATGGGTTGCTTTAAAACCTGATCTGGTAGGAGCGGGTATTTTCCTTCCGATAAGCAAATGGGGAATATGGTCTGGAATGATAGGAAGAACACGAATGCAAACCCTCATATCCTACTTCGGTAACATTGCAGACAGATTGGAACAAAGAGATGACTATATTCCTGCAACCTACAAGATGTCTTTCTATATATCATTTTATGCATGTAAGCGAGATGATTTGTACTGGAAAAAGAAGTGGAGAATGTATTTTCTTAGAAAACATCACCACTACGCAAGTCCTGCATCAACACCATTGTCATCAGCCCTAAAACAAGCAAAACCGTTGCCAAGATGCTCTCCTGAACCTGCTCTGTGTAATAATAGTTTTCAACGTTGGTGATACAACGTAGGATTGACAGAAGTGGCGGGATATCATCAAGCATTCATAGCAACAAGTAATTATCGATAGAAAGAGGATACATGCCCATTACCACAATGGAGGTGACCAAAAGACGAGTCTATGGTGTGGCCATAGCATCTTGTGATATGTCTGTGTCAATTGATTGCTACAGTAAACAAAAATCAAGTGCAGTTGGTGTTCTTAAGTTGACTAGTTGATAGGAATCCAGCAACTTTGACAAGCATGGGCATGGCATGAATGCTGGAAATAATTTTTCTCAATGATGAAGCTCCTGATTGTATAGATGTTCCAATTTCAGGTGGAGAAGACTAAGTAATCTGGGCAAATGGGAATATAATTGATTTTCTGAAACTGAACATCGATGCTGTTCTGTTTCATCTCATCCCATCTGTTCGCCAAACACAGATGCAACTCTAGCTATACATGCCTAGCATCATCATGCTAGTTCAAAAAAAATACTAAATTCATTAGTTCTACTAGAGGAAACATTATTGCAGACCTAGTGCAGGAAAAATCAGCCTATCAAGATTGTTATGAATAAAGATTTTAATATTTTTTTCCTCCTATTATAGTTTATTGGTAATTATAGCTCGAGCACCATAAAATTTACACAAAGCAAAAGTATCTATCAAAATCAAATATGTAAATTCTCATTTCATCATGCAAAAAAGGTAACACGATTGAGTTGGGTAAAACACATGAGAATATATGCATGATGACCAAAGCATATCTTTCCTTGATATTACATTTTTGTCAAAGAAATTTTCCTCTTCTTTTTTTTTTTTTTTTTTTGTATGGATAAGTACTGAACCTACAGCCCACCTCAGTCTCAAAGCATCTTTCAACCCTACCAGAGAACCAATGTTGCATGACGGCAAAAGAATCTTAGCAAGCAACTGGATATGCAAATACAAAACTCACTTTCAAGCAAAATTAATGAACCATTCTTGTGAAATATGTCACTAGCTGATCAGCCGATAAAATGGACCTAGTTCAGGATAAATATTCTGGTTGTTTTTCTGCTGTTGCTGATTGATGACATAAAACAACAGCGTATACAGCATCAATCTAACTCCCCATCATCTGGTTTGTCTATATGATCCGAATCATCTGTTCTTGGGAGAGATTTTGTTATATATTTGCAGGTCCTGAAACAAAAAAACCCATCAGCTTCTGTGAAGAAATTAAAAGGAGTAATAAAATCTAAAAGATAAGAAGCAACAGTCAAGAAACTGAGAAGAAAACACCACTACGATGAAGGTGAAATCCTTAGAGAATAGAATCTTATCAAACCTACATACACTTATATTAGTGAATAAATAAAATTTTCAAATCCTTCATTCAATGTGTATGGGTGTGTCATAAACCTATGTGTTGATATGGATCCCTTTGACACTGAGAGAGACCCAAAAACATTGTCTCCGTACAGATCCAACCTTTTTTTTTTTTTCTGTAGTACACCCAAAATCTGTTTTGCTTGAGTACACAGAAACTCAGACCATGAATTTGAGTGAAATATTGCACAGCGATTTAGCTAGAAGCTTTCAATCATCACTTGATGCACAACATGCTGTCATATTTTTGTCCTTGTGATGATTTGACAAGAGATCAAATCAACAAGCAGAAATGCTCAACACATTATGCTATTTAGATATTGAATACAAACTACTCTATAGCAAAGGACACTGAAAGTAAAGTAATCTAGATAATTTGGTTCTACTGCAGAGATAAATATTGCCAGTCTCAGGATGTGAGAACAGTACGCATCAAAACCCTCTGCTTTTCTCTTGATTTCGCATGACCACAGCACTGGATCAACATTTTTTGGTAATGAGTCCTGCTGTTGAGTTTTCTCTTGCAGCCATTTTTCAGCCTTGTTGCACTCATCTATAACCTGAAAAATGGGGGAAATGTCAAAAGAGTAGATTCAGTGACTGATCACCAAAATCTCTACTGCCACCCTATTACAGGACAAGGATCATACCGCATCCCTCTCACCAGCTGTAAGTGATCCAGCATTCATTCGATAATCCGCGATGCAACTTAGGAGATCCTTTCTTGCTTTTTCTCTGGCCTCATCTTCTTTATATCGAATTTCAATAGGATCAACAAGCTATTAAATATTTAAAATTTATCAGTTGTTTCCATCAAGCAATAAATTATGGTGAATCCAAAAGATAATACGAGTCAAAGTACCTTTCTAAGATCCTCTAACTTTTGATTATAAATATTTTCTGATTCATCATCAGGTTCATCTTCGTAAAGCCACTCCTCTGTCTTTTGTAGATTTATAGAGATCTCATCCCTTTCTGACTCGGTGGCAAAGCTCTGGTACTTGCTGAAAATCTATTCATATTACCGAGTTATTCCATCATGCAACAAATGAGGGGAAGAAGGGTGAAGCATGATCTAAAGGCTCACTGTTAATGAACTTAACTACAGCCTAATAAAGAACATATAAGAAAATAGAATCAAGGAAAGATGGACCTAATTTAAAGTAAAAATTCTTAACAGTCCTCACAGCAATATTTTCTGCAATGTCCTATTAAATAGAGTTTTAGAGACAAAACACAAGCAAGCTAGCAATTTCTGCATGTCACATTCACTTCTACAAGAAAAAAAATATATAACAGAAAAGAGAACACAACTTTTTTGTGAGTGTGCGCACATGTGTGTGTGAGAGAGAGGGAGAGGGAGGGAGGGAGAGTACTAACCCTAGTAAGTGATAGCAGCTATTACCATAACTATGACATCTTACATGTGAAATAAAAAATGAAAGTGTATATAACAGAAAATCCGTTACATGGAAACGGAAAGCAGTGAATGCTCTTAAAGTAAAATTTTCAAGGTGCCTTGTGCATGCTCCAATAAAGCCAAGCCTAAACATGTGAAACTCAAGAGGGAAAGCCCAAGCAATCTTTTGCCAAGCCTTCCATCATCAAAGCAAGCCAAAGAGCATGCACCAAATTAACCTTTTAGTTCACATTTTGTATAAAGAATGAAAGAATAAAATAAGAACATCTGCTAACTTTATAGTGCATTCCACAAAGACATTGGACAGCCAAGACGGCATGGATTCTGCATGCCAATTTAGAAACTGATAACAAAAGGTTAGTTCTGGGAAGAGGGACCTTGACATGAAGCTATATACCTTATCTCGCATCTCATAGACATAGGACTCCAAAGCATTTTTCTTGTCTTTTATCCGCTCCATCTTCAAGTCCTGGTGTGCCAACTGAAGCTCTATCTTCTCAGCCTCTGAGAGCTCAGCCTTTGTCATTCCTCCATAGACTTCCTCACTGACTGGAATTTCAAGCCTTTTGAAAAATTTTCCTTTCCTAATTTCATCCTTCACAGAGAGTGGATCCAACATCAATATTTTCCATCCTAAAGCACTTTTTTGAATTCATGACACCCTCAATTTGTAGTATTGCAAAATCTAAAAGATATGGCTGCCAAGAATATATGACAACAGCAGTCCAGAAAAGGATAGCAAAAATCAGGCATCATTTGTCAGTTTTTAGTCCGAAGCCAGGAAATATAAATCTGATATATACCTAATATTAGAATTGAATATCTTTTTCTTCTTTTTTCATTATTGCAATATTTTCAGATATGTTAAGCCAAAAGAATAGCAGCGAAAAATTAGAGTATAAAATCATGCATATGATTGGCAATTGAACCAACACATACCGCAGGTATGGATGAAGGTGCTGACAGTGCAACATTAGTAACTTCAGCACCATTTTGTTCAACAGAAGGTGAATGGTCGGATTTGGCCACCATATTTTCTGAAGTAACATTTGTAACTTCAGCACCATCCTCAATTTGCTAATGCATTAATGGAGGACACTCATTTAGTAGGGGTGTAACTAAAAAAATCAAAAAATCAAATAAGTCAAAATGCTAGCAGAATTTGTCAAGATACACTTACCATGAATGCCTCTATGTTTACTATTCCATGGAGGTTTAACTGAACTCTAACCTTAACTTTCACCATTTCCAATTGATAAACTGGAAAAGGCCCAATCTACAGAAGCATTAACAGAAAATTTAAGCACAAGATGATCAAAATGTCAATCAAAACAGTAAGAACAGTCAAGTCTAGAAGATTTGCATATATCTGTGAAGAGAAGCATATCTATTCTTGATTGTTGCTTGCTATCCTTACCATAAAACTGCTGATTTGTGATGCCATGCCAAAAGGCAGTTCATTCGGATCAGCATAGAAGGCTTCCATCTGAAACATATTATTTCTGTGAAGAGCAAGTATCTTAAGACTTGGGAAAGCCTGGCCCTTTGGGAAAAGCGTGCTATTTGGCAATGTGCAAATTGGAACTTTATCTGATGAGAGTCCAATGGAGAAAGGAAATGAATCTTGAACCTGATAATGGCAACATTGAACAAATTACAATCATGATATATATAGTACCTAGCACCATGCACGTGAAAATGGGCATGCCAGCATATGCAGTTGCACATAAAATATGATGTTAATTTATTGATGGTCACAACAAAGTAAACTGAAGGAAGAAATTGAACTTATAATGTTCATGTGACCTCTGAGAGAGAGAGAGAGAGAGAATGATGGATACTAATAAATGACAACCCCACACACAGCCAGGAGAGAGAAGGAATTAATGTGCATTTGTCCATGGTAAAGCACAAACCTGGTATTCTCTAACTCGAAGTATTGGGCTCAGCATTGCACAATGAAGAGCACAACCACGAGCCACACACTCGCTTGCATTTATTCTCCGGCTTGGCTCTCTCTTGAATAGAGAAGCTAGCATTCTAGTAATTGCTGGTATCCTAGACCCAGAACCAACAAGTTCAACCGAATGAATATTTTCTACAGTCAGGCCAGAGTTAGCCAGGACCTTTTGACAGGGAACACTAATGCTTTCCACCAAACCTGATGACAGCCTTTCAAACTCCTCCCTCTTAATAAAACCTCTAACATCTTTTTCATCCATCAAACACTCTATATTAAGTGGTGCCTCTGCATTTGCACTCAAGACCTTCTTCAATTTCTCACATGAAGCCCTCAACCTAATAGATGCCTTCATATTAGTACAAACATCAATGTCATCTTTCTCCTTGAACTGTGCTGCAAAATAACTGAAAAGAACCTCATCAAAGTCTCTCCCTCCCAGGTTCCTGTCAAATGCATGTGATAATATCTTCATTTGTCCACTCTCGAAAGATGCCAGACAGACCTGGGTGTCACAGTGACCAATATCAACAAATACAACATAAGTTGGGCCTGCATTGGAGATATCATTTTTGTAAATGCCATATCCTAGTGCAGTTGCAGTACAGTCATGCAACAACCGCAAAGGTCGCAGTCCAGCAATTGCAGCTGCATCCAAATAAGCACGTCTTTGCAAATCCGTGAAGTAACATGGAATACCAATAACACAATCAGAAATAGGCATCTCGAGACTCTTCTCTGCTATTTGTTTCAAATGAGAAAATAACATCCCCAAAATCTGTACTGGACTAAACTCATGAATCTCACCCAAGTACTGCACCTTAATCAAAATACCACCATCATGGCCCTCTACAATCTCAAAAGGAAACAATTTAAGATCATCTTGAACCTCAACTTCTTTAAACTTCCTCCCAATCAATCGCTTAACCTGAGAAACTGTCGATTTAGGATTCATAGTCAAAGAAGCAGCTCCCTCTGAGCCCATAAATCTCTGTTTCTCAAAAAAAGACACCACAGCCGGTGTCTCACGATTTGATTCATCGTTCAACAAAACATCAATCCCACGTTCCTTTGCTACTGCAATCACACAATTCTCGTTCCCAAAATCAAATCCCACCACACTCATTTTCACTAAACCTCACAAACTTCACACCGAAATAATTAAAACACTAAACCCACATTTCCTCAACTTTCTTAGTTTTAATAAATCAAAAATCCCTCAAATCCCATCTGAAAACAGCAATCAAAATCACAACCTTTGCCACTCTGAAGCTTAATTTATCTGCATTGAAGCACAAAACAATCATAAAAATCACAACGTTGCCCCTTTGAAGCTTAAATTCTCTGCACTAGAGTATAAAACAAGCTTAAAGATTACAGATTTTCCACCTTGAAGCTTAAATTCTCTGCATTCAAGCATAACCCACATAAAAAAATCAATTCAGTTTAAAAAAAAATCATTAAATTGACCATTAAGCTCTCGATTAAGAATTTAAAAAATCGACAAAAACAATAAAAACTGTTATTTTCTACACTAAGAAACTAAAAATCACTGTTACATTATAGCATGCAAGTCATTTAAAAGAGAGTCTAAGGAAAAAAACAAAAAAATTCTTTCATCTTCCTACATTTTCTCAGTAACCAATCAGAAGATAAAAGAGATTGTACCTGGAATCGAAGGGATGAAACTGTAGAGAAATTGTAGAAGGGACTGTTTGTTTGTTTGGGTTATTAAAATAGCTCTGAAGATCTCTTCTTAAGAAGTTAACAGGGAAAATCAGGAGCGACGTGTCATTTGTCGAATAACAAGTGACATTTCTTCCCCTTTTTTCTTTCTTGCCTAATTTGGTACAATCCAGTATGCTAGAGGTTAGCCCTGAATTATAAAATATCTGATCTTGATCTTTATACCTTTTCTTTTTTTCTCTTTTTCTCCTCAAAGTTGGAAAAACCGGCGCCGCTAAAGACACGGGCTTGAGCGACTCAATTTAAATTAACATAAATCAATCCAAAATAACTTATTTCATGATTTAAAATAAAATTAAAATTAAATAATTTTAAAAAAAATTAAAGAACAAATAAATTAGTTGGCTGGTAAACTTGTCGGCTTGACCTAATCAACTCTAAACCAGTTTGAAGAAAACTCAATCTAAATTAAATTTTAAATCTACAAATTACTAAATTGATCTATTTTATTTGAATTTAATAATACTATACTTTCGTCTACTAGGGTTTCATGTATTATCAACTTAAAACCTATATTTGGTGAGATATTTAAAATTTCCATGTGAGTTTATTCTACAAGTTATCCATATAATAGTATCATAGAAATGAGGCATATGAATAAAATTTATGCCATCCCATCTAATAATTCATGTATATAGTGTTACGGTATAGAGTTGTTTTTTATAATTAAAAATATATTAAAATAATATTTTTTTAATTTTTGATATCGACATTTTAAAACCATCTAAAAATATATAAATAATACTAATTTAATTCTTTTCAAGAGAAAAATAATTTAAAAAACCCTTAAAAAAACAAAAAACTACTACAAAAACAAATACTCACTCAAGAAATGTGGGTTATATACATAGATAAACCTCTATAAATTAATACCCTTAGAACCATGAAATTTTTTTAACTAATTGAGATATTATTTGAATATTAAATTTAAATTGAGAATAAATATTTAGTTCATATTATTAATTTATCAAGGTTATACGGTAATTGTTTGACCATGTTTAAATAACATGTGTAATTTTATGGATAAAAAGTACAATAATAAATTTAATTTCACTCCTGATATCTATGGGATCTTTCAATCAATTTTCTTAATTTTGCAAATCCCCCATTGTCCATATTTATCCATTTCTATCTACAATGGTAATGGAAATATTTATAAATACCAATTTCATTCTTAAATTTTATATAAAAAAAATCTTAAAATTACCTAAAAACTATATAAAAAATAAACTAAAATAAAAACTTGAAATTAACAAAAATAAAACAGAATATCAATAAACAATTTTTTTCCAGTAAAACACAAATATGAAAAAAAACAATAGTTATTTTATTGGTATAAGATTTTCTTGGATAATATGGCTAAGCCCGAACACTTTGAAGGGCCATTTTTTACTTATACCATTGGTTTTTATCATGAAATTGATTAGTTTCTTATTGTATTTGAATTTCTTAACTACTTACATATCTTCAATATTGAAAAAGCATTTATAGTTCTTTTAAATGTGAAAATTCTAAACTTTATGTAGACAATACTTAACTGGATTGAGCCTTATTAAATATAGGCCCAACCCAATTCTCAAAGCTCATAAGCCCATGAAAAAGAAGTGTCCCATGTGCAATGCCCACCAATAGAAAAGAAGGGCATATGATGTTGCCCAAATTTGGTAATGTGCATGCTTGAGATAAGTCGATAGGCATTTGTAATTGTGTTTGAGTGAATTTTAGATGTTTGTTTGATTTAAAAACAAATATTAAATTGATTTTTTAATTTTTTAAATGTTTTTAATATGCTAATATAAAAAAATAAAAATAAAAATAAAAATTTATATTAATATATTTTTAAATAAAAAGTACTTTTAAAAAATACTTTATAATACAATATGAAACACACTTAACATGTAAGGCTAGCACAAGCTAAAATTTGCCATGACTTCAAAGCTTTTGAGGGTGTCGACAGACACAAGTTCATCCAAACTACTTTGTAAAGTTATATTTATCAGGTTGGATTTAGATTTAAATTTGAATTTAGAGACTGATTCAAAAATTTACCAGGTCGGATTTAAATCTCTAGCTTGATTCGAGTCAAGAATGATCAGGTGAATTAACACTCAAAGCACTTATAAATGAATCGATTTTTGGTGAGTCAATATGTTTAACTAGAAAATGAACCAGGAAAAGCTTCGAATTTTAAGTTTCTCGGATCAAATTTATCGTAAGAGACTCGGTATAGCAACCATCCATGAATCAGAAGTCAAAAAATACACCCATATTGGAAAATATTAATTGCGACTACTGGATCATATGGGTTGGTTTTAATAGGGTGATGATGCCCCAGCTGCTACGTACTGGCTAGCCAATCAATAATTATAAATGGGGGAGTAAGAAGACAGTACGGCATGAATGGGAAAGTTCCAAGAGTATCCGGGTTGCCACTACTTTTGAGACGTAAGGGATGGTTTGTGTGCTTGTGCCCTTTTCCAAGATGAAAAAGGCGTTGTGCTTTGCATACACCGCTTATAATTGACCATCTTGGCTTGTCTAGGACAATAGAAATGCTCAATTTCATGCCCTACCATGGCATATTAATCATTCAATCACCTTAAATTTAACAATATAGTATGGAATTTATAGTGGTGGGGGAACACAGACTAGCAAGGAAAGATGCGCCGACAAGTAGTGATTCTTACTCTCATTCCTTGCAAGGAACTACCTAGACATGTATATATGATCTTCGATTTAAGGTTTCCTTCGAAAAAAGCAGTTCTTCATGAAAATAAAAGGAGCAGAATAACTATAATATTGTTGCACACAAGTGTTGATGTTCAGCAAGGCCAAAAACATTCGATATATGAAACCTAATTTCAAGCATTCAAGGCCAGCATAGGAGGAAGACTAGCAATGGCCTGTCCATCGCCAAACAAGCGCTTCCACTGACTTTTAACTTTCTCATAGACCCTAACTCTTGCAACAGATATAGATAACAGCATGCCCTTCCTCAGCTTCTTTAGTTTCTTGCCAATCTTGATCTTTAACCTACACAATCTGAGTCTCAAAGATGGCCTTCTTCTAGGGGAATCTGCTTGTTGCAGTGCCTTGTAGATCAAGAATTGTGCTCTTCTATGCATGACCTCTTCTGGGTCTTCTTTACCCAACTTTGAGTAGCCATATGATGATCTCCTCGCTAGGATACCCATCTCCTCTCTAGAAGAAGAAGACGAAAAGTAACAGTGAGGAAATCTTGGAAGCTTAAAGAGAGTAAATAAAGAAGCAATGCTTAATATTTTTGGACAAGTTGAGGTGATCAGACATGTTATATTTATAGCGACTTGAAAAGAACTGCTGGTAATTGGAGTAGTGTGTGATGGGGCAAGTTGGAGGATGTCATCTGATGATGAAGCAGTGCATGTGCACTGATGTTTGGTAGGAAAATAATGGGAAAAGCTGGCCTCTTGAGCTGGCCATGCATCAAGGTTTGAAAACTGCTGCTGCTCCTAACATTAGTTTATTGATTTTGCAATCCATCATGACAGTTCTTCGATGCTGCAGGCTTATGCCAATATTAAAATTGATTCACGCCAGCATGAACAATTTAGCTAGCAGAAGCAAGTGACGAGTAGCTAGCTTAATTGAGGATTAATAATGCATTGCTTTCTTGTGGATGGAAAACTAGGGGAGTTTCGTATTGGGATTTCGTTGGGGAAAAGATGCTGGCTAGCTAATTAAGCAAGGAGGATCACAAAATCATATGCACATCTTGGCTGATTTAATATGCTAATTGATATCATTAACTAGTAATTAAGGACTACTTGCCCTTAATCATGATCATTCGATCTACACTGAATATCATCCTCTATATATTTAGACCCTTCATTTCATTTATCCATATAAATATTCGATACCTAAATCGTTTGTCTAGTGCTTTAGGATATCAAAGAGGATTTAGAAATAACAAAAATATGTTTAGTCAGAGTCATTAAAAAAATAAAATAAAATAAAATTGTTTATAAAACCTAAGAACATACCCTTTATTTTTACTGGTCATCTTTCTGATCGCAAGATAGCAACGAAACTCTATTTAAATATTAGAAATGATAAGAAGTGGTTGGTCGGTGAAACTTGAGATCATATTTGGGAACAAATGTGCAGCAGATATATATGAAAATATGCAGATATAAAGAAATTTAATAAAATTCTGGATATTAATAATGTTTTTTAGGACAGCAGTCTTCATTTACGAGGTGGGACTAGTTCAAGTGCGCTGCACATTCACAAATCATGGAGTCATCCATAACTTTGAATCCGTCATAATTTTCTTTTAATAACAATAAATGATTTTCTATTTGAATTATTGTATTTATATTATTGAAGAAAGCAAGAATTATTGGCATTAAATATTCAGATTAACAGAGCAGGCTGCATGATTCACACCCTAGCTGAGTATAAAACTGTGCTTGATATCACCGATCAATTTTTATCTTATTAAAATCCTTGAGCTCTAGAGTCAACAGGGGAAGCATGCCTTGCTTAAAATAGACCAAATTTCCACCGGCATGAAGCATCTTTGACACAAAACATACTAGAATATATATATATATATATATATATATATATATATATATATATATTTTTTTT